>NC_068362.1:29340157-29590157 GCF_020536995.1 Dreissena polymorpha
ACACAAATAGGCAAACAAAACAATTTATTAGGGGTACAACTGACTGTCCTGGATATCTTCTACACTGAAATAATGCAGTAGGTGGTTTTCAAATGGAAAACCATTTTGTTGAAAAGCGGGTGTATTACGTTCTGGGTTTGGGCAAGCAGAACAGTGCAGGGAATGAAACAACTTAACTTTTCTGTAGAATTAATGGTCACGAATAATCACTTTTGCACATTTGAACTCTTCATGATTTTACTCAAGGACTGAATTTTCATGCTTGTTGTTGACACTTTACTGAACATGGGAAAAAATGTCTTGTCTCTTTATTGGGAGTTGGTGTTGGTTTTAGCTCACCTAAGCACAATTTGCTAATGGTGAGCTTTTATGGTCGCTTTTTTGTCCGTTGTGCGTCGTGCGACATCAACAGTTGCCTTGTTAACACTATAGAGGACACATTTATAGTATATTCTTAATGAAATTTGGTCAGATCATTTGTCTCTGCGATATCTTGGACGAGTTCGAAAATGGTTACAGTTGCTTGAAAAAACATTGCCGCCAGGGGGCGGGCCATTTTTCCTAATATGACTATATATTTCTATAGTAAAACCTTTGTTAACACTATAGAGGCCACATTTATTGTCTGATTTTTATGAACTTTCGTCAGAAGATTTGTCCAAATGATATTTTGGACGAGTTCGAAAATGATTCCGGTTGGTTGAAAAACAGGACCCCCAGGGGGCGGAGCATTTTTCGTTATATGGCTATCGTGAAACCTTATTAACACTCTAGAGGCCACATTAATTGTCGAATCATCATGGAAACTGGGGGTCACAATATTTGTCCCAATGATATCTTGGACGAGTTCGAATCTTCCAGTTGGCTGAAAAACATGGCCACCAGCGGGTGTTTTCCTTAAATGGCTATATATGGCTATATAAAACCTTGGTTTAAAACTCTTCAAACCACATTCATTGTCCGGTCTTCATGAAACTTGGTCACAATATTTGTCCCAATGATATCTTGGACGAGTTCGAATCTTCCAGTTGGCTGAAAAACATGGCCACCAGCGGGGTGTTTTTCCTTAAATGGCTATATATGGCTATTATAAAACCTTGTTTATAAACTCTTCAAGCCACATTCATCGTCCGGTCTTCATAAAACTTGGTCACAATATTTGTCCCAATGATATCTTGAACGAGTTCGAAAATGGTTCAAGTTGCAAACCATATGGCGGGCATTTTTCCTAATATGGCTTTATTTAAACCATGTTTACACCAAAGAGGCCAAATGTATGGTCCGATCTTCATCAAACTTGGCAGAACATACGTCTCAATGACATCTTTACTGAGTTCCAAAATGATTCTGGTCTGTTGAAAAATATTGCAACCAGAGTCGAGGCCTTTTGCCTTATATGGCTACATATGGCTATAGTAAAACCTTGTTTACACTCTAGATGCCACATATATTGTCCCATTTTCATGAATCTTACTCAGAAGATCTGTCTCAATAATATCTTGGACGAATTGGTTGAAAAACATGGCCACCAGGGGGCCGGCTTTTTCCGTATATGTCTATAGTAAAACGTGTTAAACACTCTAAAAATTACATTTATTGTCCAATCGTTATGAAACTTGGTCAGAACATTTGTTCTAATGCTTTCTTGGATGAGTTCGAAAATGGTTCCGGTTTCTTGAAAAATATGGCCTCAATGGGGCGGGCACTTTTTTCTATGGCTTTATACTACTTTAGTTAAACGTTGTTAACACTCTAGAGGCCACATTCATTGTCCGACCTTAATGAAACTTTGTCACAAGATTTGTCCCAATGATATCTTGGACGAGTTTGAAAATAGTTCCGGTTGGTTGAAAAACATGACCGCCAGGAGATGGGGGGGCTGAGCATTTTTCCTTTTATGGCTATAGTAAAAACTTGTTAACACTCGTTAAGTCACATTTATTGTCAAATCTTCATAATACTTGGTCAGAAATGTTGCTGTAATGCTATCTTGAATCAGTTAAATCATAGTTCCTGTCTGTTGAAAAACATAGCCGCCAGGGATCGGGGAATGTATCCTAATATGCTATTGTAAAACCTTGTTAGCACTCTAAAAGTTACGTTTATAGTTTACTCTGCATGAAACCTGGTCAGAAGATTTGTTCTAATGATAACTGGGGCTGCATTGAGAAGGTCAGTTCCTTTGTATCTCAGCTGAGCGACTTTGGGTCTTTCAGGCCCTCTAGTTTTGAATAAATGTCCAGGATGTTTCCAGAAAATACACATCATAGCATATCATCTAGAACTGACAGTGCCATGGGAAGAGCGAATGGAGGAAGAACACGAGAGAAAGAAGGTCAACTACCAGCCACTACTTGATGCTTGCCAACGACAAGGATGAGATAATTGAAACCTCCCAGTGGAGGTTGACAGTCGGGGCTTCGCAGGGCATTCAGTCGTGAAGGCCTACAGAGTACTTAGCAAGGAGACGGGCAATAGCAGATGTCTGCAGGCAAGCACAATCAGCTTCAAAATGGTTATGGCAGATGAGAGAGCAGCAGTGGACAGCTTATCAGTGTCTGGTCGAGGTTTGACTTGTCCTGTGACTTGTACTTAAATTAATCCTCTCCTCTCAGGTATGTCTGACTAACCATTTAACAGATTTAAGCCATCTCTCTCTATATATATATATACCGAATTTACTGGTAGAAACCACATTAAGCGATAGTTCGCCTGTCAACTTTATATAGATCTAAATACTGGCTACATATCTACCTAAGACAGGACAACTAGCAAAATCGGGAACTGGCTACTTACTTAACTGCGCTCTCGCCGGTAAAATTGATGTTGACATATGATGTTCATTATACGACTATTTTCTACTACGTCATAAGCGAGATACTAAGCGAGGAACTCATATTCTCATCTGGTAACGATCAAAAGCAATTAGCGTGGGCAACTTAATTACAGTTCATTAAGTCCAACCTGTGTTAGCGGTCACCTCTATTAAGCAAAAACCTTTCATAAGCAGGCATTATTTTAATATCCGAAATGACCTTTTATAGTGCAAATGCACCTCTATTAAGAAGCCACCTGCTGTAAGTGGTCAGTTCTGCTGCCTCCCATATGTGGTCGCTTAACACAGATTCAACTGTTTATGCATTGTTGTGTACACCCTATATTAAATAATACGTGACACGTTTAAGTCCATTTTAATTCTTGAAATACAGCACTTAAAGTAGTTATTCTAAAATGCGCATTTTAATTGATGTGTCACTTTGAATGTTTTGATCATGTGACTTAAAATCACATTATTTGGTACGGACTTCTTTCCGAGCCGAACACAGAGGTGAATGTTATGTTACCATCGTGCAAGAGATTGCTTTAGAGAGCACATCGTTTACAAATTAGAAGGCATCAGATGTCAAGAGGAGCGCGGTGTCGTATTACGTCAAAGTCGAATAATGTTTACTCTTACTGACGTATGTAGATCATATCGTTTGATTATTTCTGATTAAACTTCTTTTCGCATTATGAATCTTGTTTTAGCTATAATATTTTAATTGTAATTGGCTTTTTGATTTTTATCCAATTTAAACAAATTAACTTTTACTTTTGTGTGGGGCTATAGATGGGCATAGACAACCAAGCTTTGTACATAATTCCCTCCTCTTACAACCTTATTCCTGCTTCTGGCGATAATCTGAATGATAAACTCAATTTAACTATCTCTAAAGCTTTTTGATAAAGCAAGATATGTACTTTATACTTGATCTGGTTTCATTTTATCGGGTCTGGTTATTCTGAATCCAGAACTTATATTAATCAAATATATAGCGAACATTGAATACACGATTGCATATTGGGTATTTGAATTTTAGCGAATACCGAGCCAAATTCGAACTTGAACGAATATCATGCCAAGGTCGAATAATCATCTGTAAATTGGACATTTGAACTTAAGCACATATCAGGCCATAGACGAATACATAGCTTGCTATCGGACATTCGAACTTGAGCAAATATCAAGCTAAGTTCGGATACCATGCTGGGTATTGGGTATTCAAACTATTGCAAATATTGAGCCAAGGTCGTATACCCAGCTGGGTATTGAAGTGGAAGAAACTTCCTGTTCGGGGAAATTAGGGGAATCCCCATATTGGTTTCCTGATCGGGAAACTCATGGACAAACTTTGCATTTTTATTCTCGATCGGGACATAAAAAAGCAATTTTATTGTGGGTTCAGAAAATGGGCTTGGGGTAAACTTTAATATACAAAAAATCAACACTTTCTTTCTGTAGAGGACTTACATATCTAATTTTTTACCGTGCAAATTGTTTTTAAGGCCCTGGTTTTCTTTCAATATAGTTCCAAAATTTGTATAATCTACGTAAACATGGTAAAATCAGTGGTTTCCGGAATTAGAAAACCAAATTTCCCTATCGGGAAACTATCGGAATTGACAGTTTCAGTGGTTTCCTGATTGGGAAAATAGTTTCCTAATCAGGAAAAAGTACATATGTATCCAGTCAATGTATACATGCATAATTTCTAGACATAAACACAAACATGGCATCAAAAGTTGAAGGCGGCCAATTTCCTTAACAATGTGACACCAGCTCTATGCATACATACTGGAAAATTTAGCCTACTCAGAAAATTGTCCAAACAACTAACATCAGAAAAGAACGAAAGTCCATTAGTACCACTAAAAATTATTAAAAAAAAACACGATATGTTTGTGAAACACTATGTCCCCATATATTTAGTATTTGACCTTGAAGGATGACCTTGACCTTGACCTTTCACTTCTCAAAATGTGCAGCTCCATGAGATACACATGCATGCCAAATATCAAGTTGCTATCTTCAATATTGCAAAAGTGTACATTAAATGAGCGATTTTGACCCATATATATGACCTTTGACCTTGAAGGATGACATTGACCTTGACCTTTCAGCACTGAAAATGTGCAGCTCCATGAGATACACATGCATGCCATATATGAAGTTGCGTAAATATCTTCAATATTGCAAAAGTTATGGCAAATGTTAAAGTTTGACGCAAACAAACAAACACACACACAAACAAAAAAGCAACAAACCAACAGACAGGGCAAAAACAATATGTCCCCCAATATAGTGGTCGGGGACATAAAAATAGTTCGAAGTCGTATTAACGCAAATAAAGGCGTAACTACGATAACAAACACGTATTAACGCAAATAAAGGCGTAACTACGATAACAAGCACGTAATAACGCAAAGAAATGCAATATAATGCTAATAAACGCGTAATAACGCAAAAAGGCGTAATAACGCCAAACTGAAAGGCGTACAAACGCTTAAAAGGCGTAATAACGCTAGAACGCTAAAACTGGTGCTATAACGCCAAACTAAAAGGCGAACAAATGATAAAAAAGGCGTAATAACGCAAACTTCAAGGCGTACAAACGCTTAAAAAGGCGTTATAACGCCAATTTCAAAAGCGTACAAACGCTTTAAAAAGTTGTAATAAAGCCTTTTGTACAATATAAAGTGATGGCATCTTTGAAGACATTAAATCAAACCAAAACGTTATGGATACAGTTGAATTTATTGTTTTGGTAAAGACAAGTTATGTCTGTCTAGAAATCGTCTCTATAAGCCAGAATAGGCAACAGACATGTGTACGGAATCCTGGTAGTACAAACCCCTATGAATGGGTTGATTTTATGCCTATTGCTTAAACGTACGACGATGCTGTTAGTGGAACCATCCACATAGCAAGGCGACAGTACGTTAAATGAAGTCAAATGATCACATGTACACGTTTAAATCATATTTTTTACTAATGACTGAGATATTCATGTTTGCAAAGTGTTGCGTTAGAAGAGTTTCCAAGTGTATGTTTACGACAGCTAATTCTATTAGGATTAAATCGTCTACAACGATATGTGTGACTAAATATTTTGACGTGTAAAAACACTTTATTTTCTGTGACGTATCTTTCTTTTTTGCCCACTGTTAATAAATTCAAATGTTTTTAACAATAATTATGATACCTTTGCAATGTATAAATATATGTCATATAATAGCTATGTTCCTGGAAGAGTGATTTAGAAATATAAATAGTGTTTCTTTAAAGGGATCTTTTCACGCTTTGGTAAATTGACAAAATTGAAAAAAGTTGTTTCAGATGCGTAAGTTTTCGTTTTAGTTATGATATTTGTGAGGAAATAGTAATACTGAACATTAACCATGCTCTAATATAGCCATTATATGCATCTTTTGACGATTTTAAAACCTAAAAATTATAAAGCGTTGCAACGCGAAACGATTGAATAATTTGGAGAGTTCTGTTTTTGTCGTTAAATTTTGTGAAACTACGAAGATTGCTTATATAAGGTATAAAATACGTCAAATTGTGTACTCGGCGGAATAGCTCAGTAGGCTAGAGCGTTTTTACTTCAGGACTCTGGCAGGACTCCAGGGGTCACTGGTTCGAAACCTGCCCCGGGCAATGTTCTTTTCCTTTTTTTAGTTTTTTTCTTGATTTTTTACTGGAGCTTTTATGATCCAATGTTTACATTTATCAATATAAAGCATTTAATGAATAAGTTAAAAAAATGCCAAAATCTGTGAAAAGGCCCCTTTAATTGGGCGTAGCTCTTTTACATCGCGTTTAACGTAGATGACTTGCGACAATTTATGCAGCAGGAGCATTGAACACAAATTGAATACGGAAAACACGTGGTGATTAATATTAATATAAGACACGCATAATCGAACTAGCAGTTACACAGTTTTTGTTTTATACGCGAAAAAAGACTTTAATGCTATTGGGTTGTTGTTGTCGTTTTGCAAAAAGGGTCCTTAAATATGTTTACATGTTAAATGCATCAAGATACTAAAGTGCCTACATTTACATGCTGAAAATGTGTTTGTTAAGTATCAATCATCTAGCAAAACTACTATAGATTTACGTGTTACACAGTTTTACAGTCCTTTTTTGCTAAATATGGGCCATAACTGTGCATACGTAAACATGATCCAAAATATCCGGATGCGCAAGTGCACATGCTGGTTAATATATGTTTATACAGTTTCATCGCTCAAGCAGCATTACGTATCGTACTACGAGTGACACAAGTTAAAACTGTATTTTAACTGAAAATGTGTCATCTCTGGTTATGTTGAACAAGAAATACATTTGAAAAAAGATATTTTGCGTATATCTTGATTTCACAAATTTATGTTTAAACTGTACGTTTCTAAATAATTAAATTGATGACAAAGATGTAATTTTCGTTTTTTTCAGTTGTAATTTGCATTCATCACATACAAATAAACTTGTATATTTCATTTCGGTTTATAAATGAAAACAATCTAGCCATGATGCTTAAGATTGAAAATTGAAATCAAGCTGTCTTACTAATTGCAAACGGGCAAATGTACGCAATCCTGATATGGATATTGCCTATGAACGGGTTGATCTTAAACGCAATACTCGATATTAGTACGATGCAAACGCGCAATCACGATGATAGTACCTTGATAACGAAAACGCGAAATTTCGTGATATTGCGTTTTCATAATCGAACTGTCGCGTTATCAACATCATTATGACGTGTTATCGCCATCGTACTGTCGCCTTCCGGTGTGGATGGTTACAATAACAGCATCGTCGCACTATCGAGTATTCCGTATAAAACCAATCCATTCATAGGGGATGACAATAAGTTGAATCTGTACAAATGTCGGTTGCCTATGCTGACTTTCAGGGACGATTTCCAGAAAGACTGAAATTGTCTTTACAAATTCAATAAACTCAAATGTACTCATAACGCTTTGATTTGAATTAACGTCTTCAAAGAAGCCATCACTTTACATAGTGCACAAGGCGTTATTACGCCTTTTTAAAGCGTTTGAACGCCTTTGATATTGGCGTTATTACGCCTTTTTGAGCGTTTATACGCTTTAAGTTTGCGTTATTACGCCTTTTTAGCATTTGTACGCCTTTCAGTTTGGCGTTATTACGCCCTTTTAAGCGTTTGTACGCTTTTAGCTTGCGTTATTATGCCTTTTTAGCGTTTGTACGCCTTTTAGGTTGACGTTATGCCTTTTTTAAGCGTTTGTACGCCCTTTTCTTTACCTTATTACGCCCTTTTTAGCGTATGTACGCCTTTAAGTTTGGCGTTATTACGACATTTTTAGCGTTTGTACGCCTTTAAGTTTGCGTTATTACGCCTTTTGTAGATTTTGTACGCATTTATTTCGAACTAGTATGCCTTTATTTCGCGTTATTACACGTTTATTAACGTTATAATGCGTTTGTTTTCGATATTACGTGTTCATTTGCATAGAAACGCCTTTTTTGCGTTAATACATGTTTGCACTCTTTTATTTAAAGTTTAAGTGGTTTTTATAGGCTTTCGTAGAAAAGAGCAATTGTCAGTGCTAGATAAAGTCCACAAGCATGAACAGCAATTCAGTCAATTCTGATAGTTTCCCGATCAGGAAATTTGGTTTCTAATTCGGGAAACCACTGACATTAACATTTTTACGTAGATCATACAAAGTTCGCAACTTTATTGAAAGAAAACCATGGACTTAAACAAAATGTTCACGGTAAAAAATTACACATGTATTTCCTCTACAGAAAGGCGTTGTTAAAAACAGATCTTTTTGTATCTTAAAGTTTCCCTTAGCCCATTTTCTGAACCCACCATAAAATTGCTGTTTTATTTTCCGATCGGGAATAAAAATGCAAATTTTGTCTATGAGTTTCCCGATCAGGAAACCAATATTGGGATTCCCCTAGTTTCCCGTACGGGAAGTTTCTTCCATTGTATTGGGTATTCGAACTTAAATGAATATCGATCCAAGTAATAATACCAAGCTAGGTATTGGGAATTCGAATATTAAGGTATCCCAGGCCCTGTCCTGTCTGTTCCGACAAAGCCTGTCCAACATATTTTTTCCCTTCCCTTGCGTGACCTTCCATGTCGTTGTCTGTCCCAAGCTTTCCCTTACCTGCTAATCTCGCCCAGCATGCCGTGATATGCTTTGTTCTTATCTAACTGCCGTGCCTTGACCAGCCCAGCCAAGACAAGTATTTCACTGTTTTGCAAAATCAGACAAACTCTCTAAATGAGAACTTTGGACCTTTATCAGATGTAAAAGGTTTAGGAGAATCTACTCTGCTTAAGGTAGCGCACGCGTATTGGGAACCTTTCCAAATATAATATAATGTATAATTTTCTTAATCAGCATCATTTCACTGAACTACATGCAAATGTGTAGGTAGGCTTTGCATGCTTTAAAAAATATACTGATTTTTTTCAAAACCACCCCACGCTCGGCTTTTGTCCTGTTTATTTGAACCGCTGGGGTATATGAACGTTCCATAATTCATCTAGATTTCCAAATATGGGTATGCAGTAGGCGTGCAAAGATGCAGTAAAGGTGTTTAAAGTTTAAACAAGATAAAATAAGTATTCTACGGAGTAACCTACGAAGTAAATTCGCTAAAATTTACTCAACGTATGATGATTTAATATCAAACTTTAATGTTTCTTTAAAATGGCATCTAACTAATTGAATTTCCCACCCATCATTTTATGGAGATGTTTTGATGTTCGCAAATTAAAATATCTTTAAGAAAATGTTTATATTAAACTTTTCAATTTAATTAACTCATTTTTATCAAACGGATGTGATGTGAACGTACTTTTAAACACATGCTTGTTGGGTTTTGATTCACTATATATTTCTTCTCTTAAAATTTTGGAATTATTAATGGAATTACCATTTTATATGTTTGATTCTTAAATATTCAATCACCTAAGCTGGTTTTATTGGTATTGCGATTGTACAGTACCGCCCCTTTAATATTTTTATTTTTTATTTTACAGTACTGCCCCTAGATTTTTTTCACATCATCGTGTCATCGCTTCTCAATTGCGTCATACGATACTCTTTCACTGTTCTTGGCTACATTGAATTTTTTTACTTCATCGCTTCTATATTGCTTTATACGACATACTTTCACTGTTTAAGTCTACATGCATAGGTCATCGGGTTTAAAGCGTTAAATTGTATTAATATTTTCTCTCTGGTGTTTCGTGTTTGATTTATTTTCAATTTTTTTGAAGTCACATAAACAACCAAGCTATGTAATATGGATCTTTGACACCCATTATTGCTGCTTATTCCTGTATTTGCGCGATGATGATCTGAAATATTAACTTTATGATGCTATATTCTTAAATCTTTTTTTAAAAAGAAGGGACGTAGTTGACACTAGTTCGTAGTTTCATTTCATCGTTCCTCAAAAAATTGTAACTCTGTTGCTCTGGTCTCTTTCCTACCATTGAGTAATAAAATGGTAATTAAATTAAATGTGTTTTAATTCCCTTTTATTATTATTTAATTTGAGCTACAATGCTATGATGTTTAATTTTATTTACACTTATAAGTATCATGAATATTGCTGGGCCAAGTGTTAGGTTGAGCGCTCTAAAACCGGTTTAAACCCCCAATGCTTTGCATTGACCGTTCCAATGCGGTGACCCCAGCTTTATTCTTATATGTGTTTATGTTGTTTTGTATTGTGCTGATTTGTACTGTTAAGGCAATTGGTCACTTGCCTTAAATAAAGGACCAACTAATTGTATATAATGAGAATGCAATACTGCTCCAGCAGCTGAAGGTTCACTTCTTTATGTTCTTTTACAAACATTTTTTATAACATGGTATCTATGGCAGAGCGCCATGAAATGTAAGTGGTTTCAGCAAAGTAGAAATTGAGTTGGTTAAAAACAAAGTGTCATAAAATTCAAAATAGTGTCATTTATGTAATATTTTGAAGTGAGTTTTTATAGATACAGTATATACAGCAAACATACCAAGAAATATACAGATTTACAGTTTACTTTTTGAAATGAAAATAAAAATGCAACATGCATGATTCGTATTTTCAGCTGTTAATCACCCAATTTAGCCATAACGTTATGTAATTTTAAAAATTACATTAAACAAATGATAACAATTGCGACATATTTAACAATAAACATAGCTTTTATGCTATATTAAATCAAATTACGTTAGAAAAGAAATAAAACGCGTCGCAAAAGTATGCGTTGTCGGCAGGATTCGACCCTGCGCGGGAAGATCCCAAATTATTTCTAGTCTATCGCCTTAACCTCTCGGCCACGAACGTCACACAACCTGTTGAAATTAGATATCCATAAATAAACAGGCAATAAGACTCTTCGATCTTTGAAGAAATCGCGGGAAATCATTACGGATGCGTTACCTTAAGTGTACGTTGAGTTTGTGAATAACACTTATGCTTGAAGTGCACTCATACGAATTGATCTATAAATGGCGACTGCAAGCAACGACAACTTGTTGTTCAATGCAAACAAATTAAATGGCACATTTCGCCATGGACGTTAAGGAATTGCATGCGGTAGTAGATGTTCTTTCGCATTCGGTCGGTATTTATCGCACATTGGACATGCAAGTGCATATTTTGTTATTTAGTCTGACATTTTTGCCAAAACATACTATGTAGAGCGCAGAGTTCTTTTTTTCTTGCAGCCAAAGGGGTGTCTTATACCTCCCTGATCAGCTTGTCGGGTGACTAGCAAACGCACTTTGAAGATACTACCATTTTTGAATGATAATTCGTTCATTTTAAATCTAAAATGACTTTTTACGGCCTTAAAGTATTTTGCCAGTTTGCGCTTCTCACCGTATTTGTTTTAATTCTGCATCACTGACCGGTATAACTGTTTCAATTACGCATGCACGTGCGGGTCAGCGAGTAATACCTCTGTGTTGTGAATGACTACAACGGCAAACGGTTGTAATAGTTGTTTTTCGGAAATATCCGGTCTGGGTATTTCCGATATTTGAGCACGCGCGGTAGGTACAAACAAAAGCTGGCTCGCATATTTTAAACGAGAGTGAATCAACAATTTCTTTTTTTTAAATATTACATACCACTCTTTTTCTCCTCAAATGTTTGTTATAGTTTATACAAATACCACGAATAATCATTTTTCTTTAGATGAACTAATCGCAATCGTGTTTCATTTGTTAGAATTCTATGTAACACGATAATGCTGTATATACATGTAAACAGCTTCGGTGACGTACATGTAAATATGTCATTGCATATACTGTGCGCATGTCCGGGCATACAGTTTTAATGGAAGTTTGTAAATGAAGCTAACTTAGCATTAACTCTATCATATATATATATATATATAGTTTACTATTTAAACATATTTAAAATCACACAGACAAATACCAAAAACCTAACATCCTCAGTCAATTCGTAGTACAAGAACTAATAAATCGATCCATATCAGTTGTATATTTATATGTGAATGGATATAGCTCTATTGTAATGTTTTTCCTTAAGTGTTTTCTCAAGAGAAAATAACATAATTCGTTAAAGAGTAAGACCTAAAGTTTTAAAGGCACACCACTTACGAGCTTTACCATACACTACTTTTATTTGCTAGACAAATAAAACAAGAACATGAATTGTTTTTCAGCAGAAATATTCAATATGTCAAGCAGTTTGTATAGGTCCCTACATCACCATACAAATGACAATCTGCGCGACACACTAATCGAAACACGACATTTTATTATTCAAATGTCGCCCTTTTGTAGGTAGCCCAAAAGGCGATATATCGTGGTAAATGTCGCGCGTCGCTTCCTGTGTCGCCCAAAATATAGTGCGTCGCTTCGTGGGTCGTTATTGTCAAAGGACGAAACACGAAGCGACACACGATATTTTGGGCGACACACGAAGCGACACGCGACATTTTATTATTCAAATGTCGCCCTTTTTATTCGAATGTCGTGTGTCGCGGTCTAATTTTACACCGCGACACACGACACACGAATCGAAACACGACATTTTGGGTGACAAACGAAGCGACTGTGTTCAAATGTCGCTATAATAATATCGCCTTTAAAGCTAAACGTGATATAGACCTGAAACTTTGAATAGGTGAATGGCATTAAGATTCACCCCTTTGTGTCCGTCCGTCCGTCTGCCCGTTCGTTCGTTCGTGGTGAAAGCTTATAGTGATATTGAATTAAAACTTCATATGCTGAAAGACATAATTGAGAGGTGCAGTGCAAAAGAACAATTAATCTTTTCTAGTTATTGCCATTTTTAATTGTATACTTGGGTTTTCATGATTAATTGAAAACTGTTCGTGATATAGACTTGAAAATTAGAATGGGTGAAGGGTTATAAGAGTCACTTCTGTCCGTCCGTCCGCGGTGAAGGATATAAGTGATATTGAATAGAAGCTTCATAGGCTTAAATATATCATTGAAGAGGATTGCAGTGCAAAATAACCATTGCCATTTCTTGCATATTTTTTAGTAATTGCCCTTTGTAAATGTTATTCTTTTTTGTCATGAACATTGCTTGAAAACTATAAGTGATATAGACTTGAAACTTCATATGCAAAAAATATCCTTGAGAAGAAGTGCAGTGCAAAGGAACCAAGTTTTAATGCTTTGCTTGCCTTTTGTCTGTAGCATAACTTGAAGTTTTAAGTGATATTAACTTGTTACTCCATAGGCTGAAGGAAATCATTGAACAAAAAGTGCTGTATAACAGAACAATAACACTACATTGCACACTGTGTAATTGTCCTTTGTAAGTTTTAATACTTGGATTCTGTCTGTAGCGTTACTTGGAAAGTATTACCCAATTTTGTGATAAGCGTTCATCAGCGCGGTATTCGTGTCCTATGGACACATCTATTTTTTATTTGAAACTGTCTGAGACAACTTGGTTTGAAAAGTTATATATGCATACTGGATTGTGTTAAGTGTGTTCTGTCACTGGTAATGCTCTAGACGACCTGGCAGTCTTATTTCTATTCACTAATCACTGGAAACTGTTGCTGTCCAATGGAAGCCTGTTTTCGTAACGAGTTGCATCTGAACTTTATATGATACCTATATGATAAATAACGATAATGGAATGAATATAGGACGATAGAAGCGAAGCCGTTTTTGGTCATCAATGACTGATATCAACCAAAATATATTCAATGAAATCACGAACAATTAAGTTTTTAAAACAATTAAAAAACAAACATGTGTATTGAACAATCGATTACGCTCCACAAAATCTATTTTAGCCCTGCATAAAATGCACTTAAATGGTTTTAAATTGTTTGAGAATCAAACCAATTGCCTTTACTACACAAATACCGGTATTAAATTATTCTGTTTTTACGCTATTGTGTTCTCAAATTTATTAAAACAGACATGATATGGTCGTTTTATAGTTTGTGGCTTATTAGTTTTACGGCTATCGTTGACAAAATATCCGTTCACTTGAACAATCTCTGCAGTGTAATCTCCAAAACGACAGTGAGTACACAGACAAGTTAAGCGCCTATGGATTCGTAATATTGTTGCTTAGATTATGTGCTGCAAGAAACATTCGTACTATTTAATGTTTTTGAAAAGCAAAAACAAAAAAACAAATACCCGTTCTGTCGTTATAGACACCATTTTATTCCGTTGAAGTACCACAACAATGTATCACGTGATCATAGATCCCTGGCACTTGTCGTAAATATGCTCTCCTCATCATTGAAGTTAATACACGTTTCTAATTGTTAATGCTTTTTTAATCCAAAAATGACTTTACATTTGTAGTAATTAATATTTTACTCTCTTAGCGTCGTTACATTTAATATGGTTAACACATATATTTTACCTAATAGTTACTTTCTGTTGATTGGTAAAACATTAGTATGACATTATTCAGTTATTTTTATGCTATATTTATATATTTTTATTATTTTTGAAATTCTCTGTTCTATATGCATACACAACCAATCGGTACAAGTTGGGTCTTAACAACCACAATATCGTCTCTCTTCTTCTAGCACTTGCACAAAGATGCTTTGACCTAAACAAGAAGTAACTGATATTTGTTCATTCTTACATTGCAATGTGTCTCAGAAAGTTGTTACAATGTAATTGTTGCTCTGGTTATTTCTGAACATTGATTAATTGAATCGTAACTCGATTGAACACATGCGTTCTCCATTGTTTCCTTTTATTTTTATTAACGATCATACGAGGTAAATTTCTATTTACACTAATATGTTGTTTGAAGATCGCTGTGCAAAGTGTGAGTTTCCAGTACCCACAAACTTGTTTAAACCACAATGCTTATCGTTTACCTTTCCAAGGCATTGATCCCAGCTTTATTCAATGACGTTTGCATTTTTTGTGTGTTCTTACGTAGTATGCCGTGCTGTTTTGGCAGTTGGTCATTTGCCATGTACAAAGGACTAAGCATGTTAATTGTTGAGAGAGCGACACATCTTTGGCAGCTGGAGTATTACTTATTTATATTGAAAGAACAGTTTCTATTTGTATGCATTTCTAGCATTAGGGAGCAGATGTCTCAAGAGCATTTCTATTTTTCGTACGTTTTTATGGAATTGTGCATTTGTACAAAGGTATAAACCTTGAGACCATCTGAAGTCTTTTTACATTTAAGTTTAGTACTTTCAATAAAAATCGTACTTAATACTGCGCTTTATTTTTCATTATTTTTCAACCCTGTTAGCAGTTTAATTGTAGTCAAAATCTTACTTTGAAGTTCTGTTTGAAAACCAGTATAAGGTCGACGTATGAGCTTATTTTCCTATGCCTATGCTCGAATGAATAATATATACGTATACTGATTACAATCATTATATTAACTACAGCTCAACAAACGTAGCAGCATCTCAACGCAAAATCTATCCGATGATCTGGTTACTTATTGTAAATGCATATAATTGTGCTGATTGTTTTTGAATCATATGAAATTCCTCTCAGCATAAACAGTTGATATTTATTGAACATCTTTTTCTAGCTCTAATTATATTTTGGAGCTCCTTTTCAATTATTCAATTACATGTACTTACAAGCGCTTTTGGGATGTTACCTAGTATTCAGTCGAAAAGAGGAATAAACCTTAATGTTAGAAATTGAAGCCGTTAAAATAAAGATAGACCAACACCATGTTAAATGCATGTACTAAAACTTTTCCAAAAAGTAACTGTGGTCTGTAGCCTTGCGTAAAGCATTTTGTCGCTTTAAATAAATTACTTACAGTATTTGGAAATGTGCGAATCTATCAAAATGGCGCTAATGGTATTATTTTAGAGCAATAGTACAACAATAACAAGCCTAGTGTAATTATTTATATCAACATCGAATGGATTTTGAGGAAAGAATGTACAATTCGCTCAGTATTGAGAACAATGAATTGGACTTCTTAAGTGGTGAAACATTTTTCTTGAAATAGCTTTATGAGTAGCTGTTAATGTCACTTTGTTTTTTCTCGGTTTCCACTAAAGCCAATGGGTCCTTGAACAAATTTCTTCAAAAGGATGAACATACGTAATACGATAATTATATGACTCATTTGAACAAATGCCATTCAAACACTGACGACATAACCGTCGCACTCTTCTGTCTTACAAATTGGTGCTTATTTCCAGTTATGTAAACTGAAATCGGCACATTTTGTTTGTGTTTCTTTTGAAGATGTGGGCATTTAAACTCATACTTTTGAGTAGCCTTCCACTTTATTGCTATGAATTATCACCAATCGAGAACGAAATTATGATACGCATGTTTTGTTTTTATGCTAAATTTTATTTATGCGATGTGGAGATTTGCGTAAAAAATGAAAAGAAGTCTACATCTTCAGTAGCTGCATTTGATTTGTAATTATAAACCAATCGATATATCAATCAACCAACCATTAAATGAAACATTTATAAGTATGCACTCACTTGTGTCAAACATAAAAGAAAATTCGTCGGACGTTATCGCGTTCTTCGTGGAAAACCGGAACATGCCGTCGGGTAAAATGTATTAATCTTTATCGTTTTATCGGAACGCTCGTTTGCACACTCGCTTATCACTTAGGCGACCCGGATTTGATTCCTGCTCCTGGTGCATTTGAGCTTTGTTTGTGGTCATCATACCGAACAAGGGGGGGGTTTCCTCCGGGTACCCCGCACCGCTCCCACAGCACAAGACGACATCAAAATATCTTTCATTTAAAGTTGCTGAAAATCTTTCAAACGTTAGCCCAACTTTCATGAGTGTACACTGAATAGATAGGAGAGCTGGGACTTGAGCTTGGTCCGCACAAAAGCTTTATCAAGTTGTTTGTTTCCACTGATCCGACCGTCCCTATTTTTTGCAACCGACCCTTAACAATTTTTTTGACGTTTCAAAATAGCGTGTGTATAGTATAAAATATAGTGAAAAACAATTGTCAAATTAAAACGTTAGGCCGACGTACATATCCTCCTTTTTGGCAATATTAGTTGAAACAAACAACTTTTTTACGCGTGGGGGGGGGGGACCTAACAAACTTAAAAATACACACCAACGTAGCCTATCATCACATTGTTATGCTGATAACTAGAAAGTTGTGTTTGGAAATAATTATGAATAATTTGCAATTTTCAATTCATAAAACAAAATGCATATGTAGCTAAATGTAATTTCTAACATTTTTACCAAACGTAACTTCATACAACTATAAATGAAAATAAATATTCTGTATTGAATGCTGAAAATGTTAATTACAACTTTCTTATATATAAAGCTGTACTTCAAATCAGTCTTCTCGTAATGCCAGTTATCATAACTTATTATGAGTAATAATGACAACACACTGCCCAATCAACGTTTTGGGTATTTCTATGAACTTTAGATTATCAAGCATTTAGCAGTATTTGTGTGTGAATTGTTCGTTAATAATTAGAGTGTACATTAGTGGGACACATCTGCATTGAAGTAAATATACACTATCTGAATGTAATGTATATTCATGAGTACTATATGCATTCACATAAAAATACGGCGGTACAATACCAATTATTTTGATCACAGTAGAGCATTCAGATGTGTTAATCTATCAGTATGCATTCGTTTGGAATTCATATTTTAACTTGATCTTTTCTATTTGCTAATATGTTAATGCGTTTTTGTTGTTGTCCATTTTAATGAATGAATAGGCATTCAATATTATATATTGTTGTCTGATACACCAATAGATCCCTTTCACGTACAAATTGGTTGGAAAATGTAACATTTGTAGAGTTGTTTTTTTATGCCTCAACAAAAAAGTTACCTGAATTAATGTAGAAAAGAAAAAGTATTTATGTAAAATGTAGAAATCTTTAAAGAGCAATTACTCAAACATAAATCATTTCCCCGGAGCTACATGTAGAAATGCGCATCATATATTGTACTTAAGGCTGTTTATAGTTCCATAAAAACCGTTAAGTTGTTTCTCAGAACTGGCGTTGAATGTTTATGTATATTGCAGAAATATTCAAAGTACATAAGTCAGATGGATATAATTGACCCGGAACGATAATACTTAATCCGCATCTCCTCTTGGTAGTTCACGATGTTTTATAGTTGAATACAACGGATTCAATAGTTTCTGGAATTGATTAGGGACGGACGAACAGACGAAATGGCGAGGAAACGGATGGTCAAACCAGTGACTTGATGCGTCCTCTTAAAAAGCATAAACTCACACATTTGAAATTATATTTTTAGCATGTATTCGCATTACGAAACTATTATTATTATTAACATATTATATCAATATCTGTTTTCAAAGGACATTGTGTAAACAATTCCAGCATAAGGGAGCATTTCATACACCGTTTTAGTTAGCACCATACCTTTTAGCTTATATCCCATGTTTGTTTTCTTCTTTGTTCTGGTGAAGTTGTTGTTGCATCAATGTCACTAGGGTATTAACTTCAAACTATCCGGACGCATTTTATTTTGATCATCATACGCATTTTATTTTTCTCGTAAAATACAATGTATGATATATGGTCTATGACATAAGCATAAACTACATAATGACGCTTTAAAACAAAGATACCGGTAACACTAAAATAGCTCATGAACATTTCGCACATGTAAAACGAATTCAAAAGCTTAAATAGATCTATGTTTTATCGAAACAGTGGCCGTTTAATTTTATTTTGTATAAATTTTTGGCGTTGTGTTTGTTTGTCATTTGTACGCATTTCGGTGAGTTTGGGAAATAACGTCCGTCGTTTTCTGAAGAAAATGTTGACGAATAAGCCACACATCCCAACTTTTTTAACAATGATTAATATGATATTTCTAATGTTTAATATGCACCATCTTTCATATTTGTTGCCACGTTTTAATAAAAATGCCGAACAGTCGAAGTGCTGACAATAGTTGTTATTCGGAACTCTCATGTCTGGGTTTTTCCGATGTTTGAGCACACGCGTTAGGTACAAACAAAAGCTGACCAGCATATTTTAAAAGAGAGTGAATCAATAATTTCTCTTATCGCTGATAGTCAACACCACTTTTCTGCTCAAACGTTCGTTATAGTTGATAAAAAATACCATGATTTAATCATTTTTTCTTAAAATGAACTAATCTCGATCGTGTTTAATTTTATTAGATTTGTTATGTGTAATTATCAATGATAATAATAATATTATATAACAACAAAATACTTGAATTTTGACATTTCCTAAAAGAAACACTACTGTCGTTTTAATACGTATTATCCACTACTGAATGGGAAGCAAATCGGATATCGACGTTACTGGTCATTACTGTATTAATGACAATGTTTGTACCTCCCGTGCGCTCAGAAATCGGAAAAACCCACAGCGTGCGAGTTCCGAATTAAATCTATTTACATGCAGTAAATACAATGTTTTTATTTGAATACCTTTGTGATTGTAGATCTTTCATTTGGATAACATTGATTGAAATTAGAAGAAAGGAATACGAGTTCAGACATTTAGACATAATACTGGTTTGATTACGTGTTTAATGCATATTTGTGAATATCCCGGAGAGAAGCGTAGAAGTCTACTAATAAGGAAAAAACAAACACTTAATACTATGAACAGTAAATCATATTATCAATATCCTATTTATATAAAATAATTTACAATAAAACCTAGAAATACCACCTATACAAGGTAAACTGATTGTCTCAATGCTTTATACTCGAGAAAATTCTACCTCATGCTGGAAATTAACACATGCGCAAACTATAATGGAACTAGTTTCGTGAATTGAATATATGCCTACCATGTGTGTTTAAAATCCTTTACAGATTAATAAAGCGTTAGAAATTATTGCCAATTTAAGCATGTTGCAGTATTTTTGTGTAAAATTGTGCATTGTCTTAGAGTGTATATTTGTGGAAAACATGATCATTGAAAGCAATAGTTTGTATTACCTGCTTTGATTTTTTCTTAATTTTAATGTTTATTTATGAATACTATAAATTATGCATTTTGTACAACAATACGGCGATACCATACACATTATTTAGGACACAGTTACACATTTAGACGTTCTAATCTTTGAAAATTCATACGTTTGAAATAACTACAGTACAACCTGTGTTAGTAGCCACCTCTGTTTTCAAACACTTGTCATAAGCAAGCACAATTTTGATTTCCAAAATGACCTTATAAAGTGCAAATGCACCTCTATTAAGCAGCCACCTGCACTAATTGGTCAGATCTGCTGCTTCCCATAGATGGCTGCTTAATACAGGTTCAACGGTTTTTGTAATTTTACTTCATTATTTGTTGATATGTCGATATTTGTATTGTCTTCTATTTATGAAATGTAAGGGGGTGAAACTCAAGCTGCCTGGCAGTATAGCACTCTAATAATCCAAAACTCATAAGAATGAACATTAAATCGATTACATATGGTTTATAATGAGATTCTTTTTCGGCGGCAAAAGAAAGATGCGTTCACATATTTCGACATAATGCTATTTCTTTAACAAATAAAAACATCAAATGTAAGAGAAGATGCTTAAACTGTCATAATATTGCCCTTCATATAATAAAGTGACAGTGCAGCATATTCGTTTTAATGAATCCAGAACACAACAATTATGAAATTGCATAAAATAATCAAGGGAGAAACATTCATCATCACTAGAAAGTATTAAATAGTACCAATTATATCATTTTCGCGCAATCAATCTGAAATTGGATCAACAATAAGACTAAACCGGTTGTGGTTATTTTATTATGGCGTTGTCGAATTTATATTGTTTAAATTTGAATAAAATAACTTTACCATTGAGAACAGTAATGCATGAATTTTTACTCAAAAGCAACATTAAGGTGCTATGATTGCTAACATTCACTGCGTAGCGGTTTCCGGTTTAGAAAAGAAAACTCTGTGTTTTTGGACAAGTCGAAATTTTGAAATGTATTTCTTAAGCCTAAATCAACTAACCAACGTTATATAAACTGCACTATCAAAGGCGGCGTTCGAAAAACAATCTTTACAGGGTCAAACCCACAACATATATTATTAGTTTTGGAGAATAAATTCCACATATTTTAAATTTCGCCCTAAGCCTGGATTTTATAACCATATACATATTTATTTAAAAAAAAAATCATGAAAAATTCATTTAACATTTGAAAACGTCTTCAAATGTATTTAAATATTTGCTAGGTCGAACTGTATCAATGTACAAAGTTTCAAACCGTAATCGTCGACAGATAATTAATAATTAATTACGAGAATTAAGTCGCCTTCGCCATAATGGTCGAGGTCGACTTAACTCTGCAAAACTGGATTTCGGCTTCGCCCAACGGTCGCGATAGTATTTATATATATATATATATATATATATATATATATATATATATTGCAAAACCGACAACATATTTTGAGGGCCGTTGTCGATATCGCAGTTAAAGTTGATAAATACAATCAAATTTCTGTTGAAAACTATTGCGAGTGCAATCTTTTGTCTTATAATTACTTATTAAAAGAAGTAAAAACGTTGTTTTCATTGGAATCGAAGCTAAACAAAGTGTATTATCGGCCCTTATCTAATTGACATTTTATAATTAAGTTTTTCTCAACAACATTATTTGCGCAACAATACCCAAAATCCCCGCGAACGTCACTTATACATGTAGCAAATATTGTAAGTCTATATATATATTCTGCCTATTTATTAACAAGTGTACATTCTAAGAGCCAAATAAATAATATAATATACATAATCATATTGTCATTGACGATTAATTCCGTCGTTAGCTAAGAAAGGTCTACTCTTCGAGATTTGTGACAGTTCCACATATGCAGTACATTAAATACTTAATACCTTACTTGTAAAATGAACACCTGTAACAGCCGTAAGGTGTGGAAAGTAGGACCCCAATGGCACAAATCCGCAATTTCCTAATCAATGTATTGTTGTTAAAGCGTGGCAGTGGGTTTCTGTCACAGGTTATTGTTTACTGCGTACATGACGGCCGGTAAATTTACCTCTTGGTACAATGCGGTTAAGGTCCGGTCTCACTATGATGCCGGCGGAGCCCCGGTGCGTGATCAGGCATCTACCGGGACCATACCGGGATGAACCAGTGCTCCACCGGGATGAACCGTGGACAACCGGGGCTCCACCGGTAAAATATTTAAATGTTTAATACCTCCGTGATGAACCGGGAGTCACCGGGAATGGCCGACAACGACCGGCGTGGCACTGTGAACAACCGGGACTGCACCGAGAACAACCGGGACGGCACAGTAGCTCCACCGGGGCCCAAACAGACCCCGGCATACTACGGGGAGCCTGGTGAATGCCGACAGAGGCCCGGTATAGCTACGGTACGTAATCCATCCCGGTTGTTCCCTATGCAGTCCCGGTTGTTCCCAGTGCCAAGCCGGTCCTTATCGGTGACTCTCGGTTCATCCCGGAGGTATTAAACATTTTAATACTTTCTGCACTGAAAGGCTTTCTGTCAAAATATCATCAAAAACATCAGTTGATTGTGAAAATGTACACGCATCACATCCGACTCTTCACTTTCAGAATCAGAGTACAGTATAGTTTCTTCAAGCTGCCCGGATATTGTGTCTACATTGTCCGAAGGTACCACTGGCTCGAGAAATATCTGACAATGGGCAGATTTTGTTGGTGTGTTAATTCGTGATATCTTTTGCACAGGACTTTCTGTCACTGTAGATTTTGTCGGAATTAACAATTTGCCAGAAACCGGATTAAATGTAATATTTTCAGCATACTTTTTAATGTCGCCACCCATAATATTGAACGTGCGATTTCTGTAGTGTACACCTGGTGCAGTGTCACAAGGCATCTCCCACATAAAGGAAACCTTTTCGTTTGGATGCACATGCGCACAATGAAGCACAGCATCATTTGCACTGGAAAATGGCAGTCTGCAGTAACTTCAAACTGCATGTGATATGTCCTGAAAAGGATACAGAGACTTCGTTGAGTAACCTATACATTATATTTGTACTTCGTAGCACAACCAATACATACTCTGTGCGAAACCTATACAAAAAGTGACTTGTAATTTCCTTCGAACCAAAGCATTTGAATAATTAAAATACATGTTCGTAATCTTTTTTGTACTTAAAAATGTGTAATGTACAATGAATCAAAGTAACATGTAGTTTTATTCAATTAAAGTTACCGAAATTGGCTATTTTAGCATAATAACCACCTTATCCATTGCTTCAAATCAAAATATTTCGATTTTACCTCGAAATAAATGTAAAGGTTGAAACTACGCACATTTGTTATTAGTTTGTTATTGAAAATAAGTGCCTACCATTACTGGATCCTACGTTCTCTAATCCATAAACACCAGAAAAGATGAAACTCGCCTTATTAAGTAGTGTATGTACACAATGTTTTCGTAGTAAAACATATACCCGACTTCGTAGCGAAACGGACTACGCTTATACCTCGCCAGCCCCCATTGGATACATGTGACGTGAATTACACTATGAGAGTATGATGTGCAATGATGCCATTATGTACGCGTTGTAGATGTTTGAAACAGTTCTCTGTTTTTCTGATAGTACACTACCAGACAAAAGGTGCTGACAATATAGGCTATCGAAAGCAACGTTTGTTATTCAAGACGTTGGTGACCTTGACCCTATTTTATCAGTTAGGAATGTGTATTTGAGTTAAAACCTATACTGCATTTAATGTCCTGTATATGCAACTGTAGGCTAATGGAGAAACCAACACATGCCATAGGCAACTGTGTGAAAGGCAATGGTATACTAATAACTTGTATCGTTTATTTGGTTTTTGAATGTGAACATAAGTGCGAGAAGCCAATACGACAGGATTCTTTATGGCCAAAAAAGAGATTGAATTTAAAAAAATGATTTGAAGTACTCTACAGATATTTGCAAACGGTAATAGGGTAATAGGGTATTGTAGTATATGATAAATTTTCAACTTTGTTGCTTATATCCTATTTGTAAATCTGTATGTACTATATATGTGATGACATTCAAAAGCGTGCTTACATGCTTTATTTTGTAAAATAAGAGTTCACCAAGTATAGAAAATAAATTACAAGTCTTGTTGTATATAGAACCAGTGGTTTGGAAATATCTAGTTTGCATTTATCGTAAATACACGTGCACAGTGCTATATAGTACCACAAACATACTTGTACATAATAATTAAATAATCGTCCGTTCCCAAATAAGCCAATGTAAGTTATATGGTCTAGCACAGTCGGGTGATGTTAAATACATTATGCAAAATTCAATTGAATCAAGTGTAAATGATTAAAAAGGGACTGGTAATGTTTCAATTGTAACAAATTGTTGCCAAATAAATCGCTCATAATCGAACATAACAATGACATATTGTGTAATGGATAACCTTATATCAACTTGATTGCCTATATACGTTCTTTTAAAGGTTTTATGTGTTGTTTATTTTCTAAGATTTGAATATTATATATATACAATTTTCAATTAAATCTATCGGTCTTCAAGTCACCTCAGATCGTCAAATTGAAAATTAAAACTTAATATATAGAACTATGCTATAATTATTGTGTTATTTATCTCAAATAATAACACAATTCTAGAGCTTTTTGACGCGAACGTACATCATAATTACCATATTTCTGTAGCTTTTTTATCAACATGTCAATCAACTTCATGCTTTAAAAATGATACCCTCACCCACAATATAAAGAAGTGATACATGTATGTTGGAATGGGCGAGGATCCGAGACTTTTATCTCATAGGGAATCTTGGAGAGATAATGTTTTATTCTATTCATTTATATTGTTTTCGTGTTATAATGCCTGAATTGTTTGGTACATATACCTTAATCTGAAAAGCTTCATCTGTCAATAGGTGTGTAGGTCTCTTTAACAGCTCACTGCAAATACCTGACATAAATGTCCTCTTTTGTTTTGTTATGTAATAGCACTACATGTCATTTAAATTCTGAACGTAGGTAAAAAGGTTCATGTTGTAATTTAGTCATGGTTCACGTGGTTATTGTTGACGACAATGTTGTTATATGTGAATAAAGTGATGTTTTATGTTTACTTTTTGAGGGCGTTTTCTCTGAGTATTATTGGACCACCTATCACAATACTATAATATATTTTAAAATATTGAACCCACGTTACTAATGTGGTATAATATCTACATTTAAAACTGAACTAATAAATAATGATGAATAAGTATATTTTTTATGTTTATTAAAAAAGTTCACATTAAAGCACTAGGACTACTTGACGTGAACACTTGTGCATACAACTAATTTCTTGCATAAACAAAATATGCAGTATCCACAAATGTTCGATCAAAACAAAAGCCTTACTGATTTGATTTTGTCACAAATAACCTTATCGTTTGAATGTTATTATACTTATACCAGCTGTCACAGATATTTTACCCCCTACCACGCGTTGGTGTTTGGCAGGGAGTTGTAAAACGATGTCACTACAAAAACTACAATCGGACAACAATATCAGGTTCTTTCTTAAACACTCGTCAGTTAATCTTAATACTCGATCTATCTGATTGCAAAACTTTGAAAAAGTATATCTATAAAACATATCCATTTTGACACATACTAGTCTGTCTGTTATCATGCAAATGATTGTGGGTGATTAATTGGAAAAAGGTTTTAATTTACAAGGTCGCCGTGGAGTAGTGGATATGGTGTCCGCTTAGCGACCGGGAGGTCACGGGTTCGATCCCCACCGTGGGAGCGTTCTTTAGATCTCCCCCAAAGACACCAAGTACTGGTTCTAGGCCCAGGAAACGGACTCGAGAGTATTTATATAAGCCTTTGGCTTTCGACGAAATCGAGCTAAAATAAATAGGTTTAAACTAATTGGAAATATTATTAAAAAAACAATTGTTCAATACAAATACAAACCTTCATTGTGCTATTTGTTTTATGGAAATTAAGGTCAGGCGAGTCATCATACTACTTCCTTTGTACAAAAAATATATATAGTTACAACAGAAAAAAGACACACGTTCTTTTGAAGATTTTGGAAGACCACCAATTTTGTATGGACCACATACATGGAATAAAGCTATTGGGTGCAAAAGAAGTTACATTATGTTAGAACGATACATTCTGTGATTTCAAAATTTATGTTCCATATGGGCCATGCTCTGTGAAAAGGAAATTTATTGAATGTGCGTAAAGTGTCGTACCAGGTTAGCAAGTGAAGTCCGCACAGGCTTATCAGGGACGACACTTTCCGCTTCTATGATATTTTTCGTTTAAAAAAAAGGTATTTTCTAAGCAAAAATCTAGTTTAGGCGGAAAGTGTCGCACAGGCGTTAAACCCCGCTTTCACAGAGCACAGCTAATATATTTTGGATGAAAACTTACCGTTAGAAAATGGAATAAATTAAAATCTTATAAATACAAATTTAGATTGTTAAAAGAGTAAAATATTCATTGCATATTACAGTTCCTGATATCCATTTAATAATAATTTCAAATGGTTAATTATAATTATTATTCTCATGAAACAGATTTCATTATGATTATCATTCTTCTAATAAATGATAAAATCAATCAGGTACATATGTTTTGAATAGATTTTAAGATTAAATCTTACGCGTTAATCATATGCATTCTATATATAGAAATATATGCCTTTTAAGTGCTAAATGCATTTGTGTCAATATTGAATGGTTCAGTAAATCAGCAGGGTAATCATACAAAAGATTTTAAAATAAGGCTCAATGTATCAACATCACTGCAGGAAATATATTTCCTTTTATTTTCCTATTCCTATTATATTTATGGTTATACAAGTGGGTTACTCTGAAAACCGTTTTAAGCACACTGAACACTAAAATACATTGAAATCGCAATCCACAAAAATAAGTTCACAATGACAGGAAGTCAGATATTAAATAATCAGTGATTTTTTTTATCTTTCTTCTCTTTATGCTAGAACTTTAGAGAATCAATATATCAACGTATCTTATTCACCCTTTGTAAAACCTGGAGAAAGGTTAAACAATACATGTGAATGATAGGTTGTTCATTTAAGAAAGGATACCAAGGAAATAGCGATTATTAAGGAACAGGTGGCAATAATGCAAACACCTTAGGGAATTGGATTAACTAATAATTGTCTTGATCCAGGCTTAGGGGAAAACTCATGCGCAAACATCTGCCGAATGTTATATGCGTTACCAATGTAAGATAAACAAGATTAGTGAAATATGCACAAAATATATCATATAGCTCTTTATCATACTTTGTAAACGACCTTTCGCTTTACATTTAGGCATGTCTTGATACTGTCTAAACATTTTAAACGTCAAGTCACGAACACATGAATCGTCGATAACAAAATCATGCGAAAAACATCCATACCATATTCGTAAGCTCATTTGGTGCGGAATAAATGCATACGTTGTCTCTGCGACTAGAAAATCGCGTGTTAGATTCTTGATCTGTTTAGGAAAATAGACTTAAACTCAAATCCCTCACTTCGTCATTGATAGATTATTTTCTTTGGTATTTGTTTGTGAAGTTCAACGCTTACCTAGTCATTAACACCATCGCGAGGACTGACGACATTCAATATAACAATGTTTAATTCGGATTTGATTAATTAATGTTCTGCCTGAAATTTTATTTGAAATAATAGTTTACTTTAATTTACATGAATTTAATTCGACCAAGATTTATATAAATTACCATTATAAGAACAGTTTGATTACTTCGACTTGAATCAACCACGAAATAACGATACATATCTTGATGACAAGTTGTGTGTCTTTTTTTGCAGTTATCGCTGTCTAGGTAACTTTATCGTGATTTCACATAATTTAAAACTCGCGTGCGGTTATGAATATTGTCAGATTATAACTAAATCAGAGAATCTCAAACTATAATCTCTGTCAGACGCCTACCGCTTATAAAACGGTTCATTCCACCTTCAGATGTAAAAGTATTCCATTGGGTACGGTCTACGCCAGCAGATTTAATGCACAATAAAACAACGGGTTAAGGGAATCACCTGACTTATTTCGTTCGAGTGTTTAGTTTGTTAATATTTTCAATATTTGAAATATATTATTCATAGAATAATAAAGAAACTGGTATATACGTTTGATAAATGTTATTATCATTCATATTGCAGCTACTTCTACTTCCAGGATATTCTTGCCCAATGTATGGATGTGTCTTGCCTTTTTAATTAAGTCATGCAATTCGCCGGTGTGTACAACGCGGTTGAAAGTGTCTGTTGTAAAAGTATACGATCTACAAAGTACATAAAAGCACAAGCAATAATGTGAAATTCGTCAATTTTGTATACATGGATACTAAACGAAATTCAAAAGGATTCTATATCGCTTACTTGTATGTAATAAATCGCAATTGCTTGTAGATCAGTAATTGGTATCAGCCATGAATAGGGAAATACTTATTACATAGGTAATTAAGAGGCACGGCGATGATTTCGAAAATTAATCAAAACAATGCATGGCTATCTGTCTGTAAAGTATCAAGCAAAATGGTAAAGTTGCCAATAACAATGCAAACATTCCAAGCCGCTGTCGGCCATTTATTGGCGAATCCAAATGATTTTTTAGGAAAACTGCTTCATCAGTTATTATAATGAGATATAAGTGTTTTCGATAAAGACCAATGATTAAAACTGGTTAGACACTTTTTACATGCGTTCGCATTAAAAGGTTTTGAATGACTTCACTTGAAGATTACTTAAAGTTTATTGCTAAATAAAAGAGGTCGAAAGTCAACAGTTATGTTAGGAAAAGTGCTTCAATGCCTTAAATCTTGAAGAAATACATCTTATGAACTCATTAGGCCATTTGTGAAAATATGCTTTCTTAATTTTCTTTATTGTATAATGCAAAAATATTCATTAAATGTAAAGTATAGAAATATATCGGGTAGACAATAAACCTGCTTATCCAATGAACATTTATTTGAATGCTTTGTTGAAATTAACATGTGTTTATACTTATCATAAAAGCTATCTTTAAACCAACATATAAACATATGTTAAAGGGATTTGTTAAATGTCCAGACAGGGATAATTGTTCATTCATTCAATATTTTCTGTCAAATATCATAAGTATAATTTACAATTTAAATGTTACTTCATTCACTGTATGCCATGCAAGCCATTGCAATTTTTCTCAAGTCAGCACTTGATAACACGTACATGGAAAGACAACTCCTGATGACAAGTCTTATGAAATGCATCTCCTTATAACTCGCCCAAGTTAAGACAACTTGGTGAGAGGAAACAATGTGTCTATCTTTAAAATGTAAACAAAAGTGTTTAGTTACGTATGGGAGCATTCATGTCACTTTAAGGTCATACCACAAAGCGGTTTAAAGATGCTGTTGCCGACGAATATCTTTGAACGCCATGAGGTTGCATACCAGAATAGAACATATCAACCAAATTTCCCGACGTAAAAATCTTCTTATTTAATTATGATAAGTTATAAATAAGAAAACATAAATATGAAAACACAAAAGTAAATATCCTTCCCAATTATTAATAGCCGGTAAAAGAAAAAATAACGCCTGCTATTGGAATGATCCGTTTAATCTGTATTTTACGACAGAAAGACGTCTGGTTGGGGTTTTCATATGAATCCTCAATACAGCAGACGACTTACACCATTACACTGGCAGACGAGAATAACTCAGGCGAGATAACATTTAACAGGTAGGTGCTTAGAACTTCGACGCAAGACTGAATCGAACAAATAATCAAATAAACAAATGAGTTCTTGTTTAATCGTTAGACCTTTAAACCCTAATCAGGGTTGATGCAACGTAGGATTGATGACCCGTTTGGCAGAAATATTGGAATCGACAATCTGATTGTATTTTCATGGTATAAATATGATTCAAGCTTAAATATTTTTTAAAATAAATACTTTCAAAAACGGAAAATGTTAAATAAAACAAAGTCGTGGTGAATAGATGAATACTTTAATACTTTTAGGCGCGTCAATACTTTTTTTTCCTAGGAAACACACATCAATACTAAGCTTCATTACAACTTTCAAAGATGGCGCCCATTTATATAGTATTAAATATTGAATAACAACTTATAAATGGACAGAAGTAGACAAAGACCAGAAATAATTGATGACAAGTAAGTCTGTTTCATGGTCACACAGGGGCATATACGACGTCATTGAAATTGATGACTCACCATTGCACGATTGTTTACCAGAATAACCCATATAATGAATGTATTCCGATTTACAGGCAACGTTGTTTCAATTGTAATTGATATGTTTCTACAAATGAAAATATGAACATTTTTTGTATATTTCAATATATCACATTCGCAGCCACTAACTTTTATGTATTAATATTGATGAATGATTTTTGTTATTGAACGGTTGAAAAAAGATATCGCAGACACAGACTTGCAATACTTTGCTCCTTAGTAAATATTAAAGGAGTAAATTGACTTGATGAAATCACATTTGCTGGTGACTGCCATTTATGTTGTATTAATGTATGTGAACCACCTTCTGATTACGTTACATCTATACACTGGTAGTATAATTATTACTAACTGAACAACTCGAATTTACAAATTTTGATTTTTTTTATGTAACTTAAAACTCTATGTACAAAATTGTCGCAGATTAATGTTTCAAAGTTGTGTATTATATATAAATATAAGATTATATATATGTAAGAGTTATGTCGGATAATTTTCACAAAACAACACTAATTATTTATAGAACAAGTATTTCGAGTCGAGTGTATTATTTCTTCGAATTGTTGAAAATTTTCAGTAACAACAAGACCATTAGTATTGTTCCTTCGAATGGTTTACATTTTACACTAATACCAAGTTTTGTTAAAATTCAAATTTATTTTAAAATGAAAAATTGTAAGTCATTGGGTCTGTAACCAGTCTTATTCTTTTGTTCCTTGTTATACCAACTTTGAACATAAAGCGGTCGCTGTCTGAGGTACAAATATTCTGTGTTGACTTCAGGTTTCCTCGTTATCTCTCAGACGCTCTATGGAGAAGAGTTGGGGCGGACGAAGTGCAGTTTTCTTAACGGAAGTCTCACCTAGACCCTAAGCAACCCATTTCGGACGTGTACACTAACGATAATGGCCGCATTATAGACCAAGGTGGGATCCACTGTAAAATAATAAAAACAAGAGTTCCGCGGTCGGAGATGACCGCATTGAAGCCGGATTTTTGATTTAAATGACAGGAAAGTACCTTTCGTGTTTTTGTCAATGCAATACTTAAATTACTGGAATATTGTTCAAAGGTCAAAATGAAATGTAAGTACTTTTCAAGGCATGAGCAAACCTTGTGTTATGTTTTGAATGCATGCATATATAATATTTTAGAGCCCTTTCACATTTGAAGTTGCCGCAACTGTGAACCTCAATTGAATGTCCTTGAAATTACCAGTGGTAAGCATACCAAAGTTAAATCATGAAAAAAATATTCACATTTAAGGTCACTGTCAATTGAAAGACTTTAAAATGACCAGTTGTTCTGCTGACCAGTGGTCATCTGTTAGTCATGGCAAAGTCCATGTCCAAGCATACGAAAGTTAAAACAACTTTTAATTTTTAACATTCAAGGTCACAGTGACCTTGACCTTCAATGACCTTAAAATGACCAATTGTCATCTACTAGTGCTGGCCAACCTTCATGTCCAGTTTGAAGACTGTAAGTCCAAGCATAAGAAAGTTATACCATGAAATAAGAATTTTAACATTTTTACATTCAAGGTCACGGTGACCTTGACCTTAAAATGACCAGTGGTCATCTACTAGTTCTGGCCAACCTTCATATCAAGTTTGAAGACTCTAGGTCTAAGCATACCAAAGTATTAACAACTTTAACATATTTACATCCAAGGTCACAGTGACCTCGACCTTCAAATGAATGACCTTGAAATGACCAGTGGTCATCTAAGTGTGCTTGCAAACCTTTACGTCAAGTTTGAGATTCTAGGTCCAAGCATACCAAAGTTACAACAATTTTAACATTTTAACATTTAAGTTCACAGTGACCTTGACCTTCAAATGAATGACATTGAAATGAGCAGTGGTGATCTTCTAGTACTGGCCAACCTTTATGTCAAGTTTGAAGACTCTAGGTACAAGCATACCAAAGTTATAACATGGAATAAGAACTTTAACATTTTTACCTACCAAAGTTATAAGAACTTTAACATTTTTACATTCAAGGTCACAGTGACCTTGACCTTAGAATGAATGACCTTAAAATGACCAGTGGTCATCTAAGTGTGCTTGCAAACCTTCATGTCAAGTTTGAAGACTCTATGTCCAAGCATACCAAAGTTATAACAATTTTAACATTTTAACATTTAAGGTCACAGTGACCTTGACCTTCAAATGAATGACATTGAAATGACCAGTGGTCATCTTCTAGTACTGGCCAATCTTTATTTCAAGTTTGAAGACTCTAGGTACAAGCATACCAAAGTTATAACATGAAATAAGAACTTTAACATTTTTACATTCAAGGTCACAGTGACCTTGACCTTCAAATGAATGACCTTGAAATGTCCAGTGGTTACTTACTAGTTCTGGCCAACCTTCATGTCAAGTTTCAAGACTCTAGGTCCAAGCATACCAAAGTTATAACAACTTTAACATTTTTACATTCAAGGTCACAGTGACCTTGACCTTCAAATGAATGACCTTGAAATGTCCAGTGGTTACTTACTAGTTCTGGCCAACCTTCATGTCAAGTTTCAAGACTCTAGGTCCAAGCATACCAAAGTTATAACAACTTTAACATTTTTATATTGAAGGTCACAGTGACCTTCACCTTCAAATGAATGACCTTGAAATGACCAGTGGTCATCTGTTAATCCTGGCCAACCTTCATGTCAAGTTTGAAGACTCTAGGTCCAAGCATACTAAAGTTATACCATGAAATAAGAACTTTAACATTTTTACATTCAAGGTCACAGTGACCTTGACCTTCAAATGAATGACCTTGAAATGACCAGTGGTTACTAACTAGTTATGGCCAACCTTCATGTCAAGTTTCAAGACTCTAGGTCCAAGCATACCAAAGTTATAACAACTTTAACATTCTTTATATTGAAGGTCACAGTGACCTTGACCTTCAAATGAATGACCTTGAAATGACCAGTGGTCATCTGTTAATCCTGACCAACCTTCATGTCAAGTTGAAGACTCTAGGTCCAAGCATACCAAAGTTATACCATGAAATAAGAACTTTAACATTTTTACATTCAAGGTCACAGTGACCTTGACCTTCAAATGAATGACCTTGAAATGACCAGTGGTTACTAACTAGTTATGGCCAACCTTCATGTCAAGTTTCAAGACTCTAGGTCCAAGCATACCAAAGTTATAACAACTTTAACATTTTTTATATTGAAGGTCACAGTGACCTTGACCTTCAAAGGAATGACCTTGAAATGACCAGTGGTCATCTGTTAATCCTGGCCAACCTTCATGTCAAGTTTGAAGACTCTAGGTCCAAGCATACCAAAGTTATACCATGAAATAAGAACTTTAACATTTTCGAGCACGCCGCCACCCCGCCCGCCCGCCCGCCCGACAACATCAATCTATAAGCCGAGATTTTTTCGAAAAAAATCCGGCTAAATATATATATCTGCCAAGTTAAAATCCGTATGTTCATGCCAATATAAAGCAGTCCTCGATGAACAGGGTTATTATGCAAGATATACATGTATTCCGACATGATAAAAACCGATCGCAGACAACAACAGCCGGTTCGTTTACTTCAACTTCAAATACAATAAAACGTTTAAATAAAACTTCGTCATATTAAAGCATCGTTGGTGAATCCCCTGTTACAAACATTTTTATAAACATTATCAATAATATTTAGTTATATTATAAGTAACGATATTTACCTCAACGACTAATCTTGATCCGCCCCCTTCCGTTCATAAACGATGTACTCTACGGTACCCTTTATGCCTTCACACATTATTTTATTGGCAATTTGTATCTCATTTATTACTGAAAGTGAAGACAATATTACAATTTAGGCATAAGGGTTCAGTTTGCTTTATATATTGCAGTTTTGCGATAAAAAGATTCATGCGATGTTGTATACATAATGTAAGTGTTAATGGCCTGCGTTACCTGTTAGATTGTAAGTCAATGCATAAAATGTTATTGTTAACAGCCTTGAAAAAAGGTACATAATTGAAATTTGAGACCTGTTGAAGATAAAAATAAGAACACATGTACAACATAATCGCAAAATTACAACACATATGCAAATTTTAGACCCATTTGTTATTGCAAAATTACACAACATTCTATTCCTTTTGTGAGTTATTATTTTTGTCTTGAGAATATATAGCGATTCTTACATACAATCAATTTACTTGTATATAATGTCCTGCAAAATAGAAATATTCATTATCTGCAAATTTAGATAAATGCAGATGCCTATCTGATTTTAAAATGTTCCCTATTACCTTGTCGTTAGAATGTAATAACATTAATACTGGTTGTCACATCCGCTTCCACTTATGATGTGTTGCAAAGATTTCGTACCAAAAACAAAAGACAGAAAACTATTTTAGATTTCACAGTGTATCTCAATATCTGATCTATCTGATTGTACAATTTTAAAAAGCATGTTTATAAAACATGACATTTTTGACAAACACGTGTCTGCCTTGCATCATGTCATAGCATTTGTATAAATAGTTGGTAATAGCTATGACTGTTAAACAAAGTACGTTAAAAATGGCTTTATTGAGACGTTTTACGATAAAAGTATTAGGATTAAAACTGACAAGACAGACGTACTATTCAAGATTTTGGAAGACTAACAACAATGTGTTCATGATTTTCTATGGCCTGTAAGTATTATGTATGTATGTGAATGTGAAGTTATAGTATGATTTTTTTTTTACAATCAAGTCATATGAATACAAAATAAGATAACAAAAATGCTAATGCTTATGCACTGCTCTGCAAATCAGATGTGTTCGTTATCACCATTTTTCACGATGGGATATCAATGTCTCGAAGGTATCCTTAAAGCTGCATATTAACTAAAGAGCAAGAGGCAATCTTGCAAACACCCGTGGTAGTTGGATTACATAACGTCTTGATCCACGCATAGGAGCATAAACAAGCGACAACTGAGGTAGCTATTCGACAAACATATCTTCACCATCTGCAATTAATAATTGCGTTATCAATGCAAGCTTTCAAGATAAGATTAGAATATATATTACAAAGCTCGTTATGATAGTTTGTAAACGACTTTCCGCCTTGACACGTCTTTAAATAGTCATAAAATATTTAAGCAACGTCACGATTTAAAATATCGTCGATACAAAAACATACGAGATGCGCCCAAACCATATTCGTGAGAACAAATTAAGCCGGAATAAACACATCCGATGTGCTCGGCGATTAGATAAGCGCGTGTTAGAGTCTAGATTTGTTTCGGAGAATAGACAAAAATGGAGTAAATTACGTATCCATTGCTAGACTATTCTCTTATGGTTTGTGAAGTTCTCGCTTACCTGATCAACATCACAATGTGGTGCTAAAATGATCTCATAACCGATTTCTGACAACATCGGCAAAGAATTCAAGATAGTTAAGTTAAGGTTGGAGGATTGATTTTCTGCCTGAAATGTAATTTTAAATAAAAATTCACCTACATGAATATGAAATTAAATTCAACAATGATTCATATTCATTACTATAATTAGAACAGTATGACCACATCGACGTAACTGAGCTACGAAATATAGATTCGATAATGATACAAATCAGCGACAACGAGCGATGTGTTTATTTACACTTGCAGAGTTCACATCATTCAAATCTCGTCTGCGGTATTTCATTTTGGAAGCCTTCTGCTACGTCAGGAAATCAAGCCATACATTATTTCAGACGCCTTGAGCTTGTAAAACGGATCATTCCACATTCAGATGTTTTATTCTCCAATAAGATAAGATCTATTTGCGCTGATAAAATTTGCAATAAAACAACGGGTATAGGCAACCACAAGACTTGTTTTGTAAGAGAGTTTAATCTATTTAAATATTTGAAAATTTGAATTTTATATCTTAATATTAAAACTTAAATATGGAATAAACCTATGATTGTAGTACTTTTACTACAACAGCTAGTACTACTTCCAGAATATAATGTCCCAATATTTTGTGTTTTTGTCAATTATATAAAAATATACATTGTGTTTGTCTGTACATCACGGTTATAAACCTGCTAAGCAAATTAACATTGTTGTGAATGCTTTTTGAAATTCACAAGTGTTTATGCTAATAAGGAAAGCTTTTGGTTCAAATTACAACCAGCATATCCAAATGCATTGAATAAATTGCTAAATATGCAGACAATATGATAATTGCTAACTAACATCATTATCATCATATACAATTAAAATGTTACTTTCCTAATTGTATGACGTGCAAGCCATTAAAATATTTCACATGTCGGTACATAATAACTCGTCAAAAGCAAGGCAACTCCCGATACAAATTCCAAGGAAAAGCAACTCGAGAGGATGAGACAATAAAGGTGATGGTCTACCTTCATACCATTATCACTTAATTATGTCAGGTTAAAGTCATACCCACAAAAGGGTTTGAGAAGTTAAAACACATTTTTGACGACGGATAACGTTGAACGCAATGATGTGATTGTGATTTATTAGAATATCATATTCTTGGGATTTTTGTGCTCACGTGAGTTACAGATATCCTCAAAATTTAATGACATTCAATTGCTTTATAAGAATAATCCCAGTATGGGAACATGAGAAAACAAAAACATGACTAGAAAACACGAACATATCCCTTCAACTGTTCAAAACCGGTCAAAGAAAGCATAACGCCAAACGTTGGAATTATCAGTTTCATCAGTAATTAACAACATTAAGACGTCTGTTCGGGATTTCCACAAGAACCCTTTAGGAAGCAGACCACATACACCATTCCACTCGCATGCGAGAATAATGCAGCCGAGATAACAGTTAACAGGTTAGTGCTACAAACTTCGACGTTAGTGTGAATGGAACAAACCATAAAATAAATGCATACTTGAAATAATCTGTAGAATTTTAAGCATTATATATTGCAATATAGGTTGTTACAACGAATGACTGATCATTTGCTTTGCAGAACTTGGGGTAAAGACAATATATTTCCTTTGTATTGCCGACATATAGTTCAAGCTTCTATTTCTTTACACATAGTTTAAAAGATGAGACTTTATTAATTCTTAATTAAAACATTAATTCTTAGCTTCAAAACGACATTTAAAGTTGGCGCTAAATAATTTGATATAAGTATCATATATTGAATATCCACTAACAAAGAGATATTACTAGAAAATAACGAGACATTATTGATTACAAGTATGTCTGTTTTATGATCAAACAGGGACATATAAGACTTCGTTGTACCAGATGACTCACCGTTGCAGGATTGCTCACATTGAAAACCCGTATAATAAATGTGTTCCAATTTACAGACAACTTGTTTTTTCTCATTGAAATTGATAATGTTCAAACGAATTAACATCGATACATTTGTGTTATATATGTTTAAATCACCTTAGTATGCTCAAACGTAAAACACACTTTGAACCAACTTATGTGTTTTAATGTTGATGAAAGTTTTATTTGACTATGGAATAGAGACTCGGCAGACAAATATTAATTGCTTTCTCAGTAATATTTCAGTAAATTAATATACTATATACAATTACACTTGTTAGAAAATTTTCCAGTCATTCGCGTCGAGCATTGTTAGTGAAAGACAGGCACCTGTCTGATAGCATTTTGATAGATGCAGTGTTAGTGAAATAATTACTTAGTGCACATAAACGTGCACATGACATTTGATTGATGTACGCAACATTATACAAACTTCATGTGTGTCATTGGTGAGGCTTGCAGTATCCTCAGAGCTCATAAAGACATCTTGTCGTTAGTAACAAATTAGGGGAAATATAATATTTATACATCTTCAACACCCATGTATACATTATTATAACACTATATGTGCTATAAATTATATTTGGATGATGATGGCAAAATGCGCAACCTGATTTTGAGGAATCGTTTTGCGTCATGAAAATTCTATAAACCAAATGACATGAAAACAGCATTTAAATATATAGTCATTGGCATTGATTGTTAAAAGAAGCTTTAAGCCAAAGACATTTGAGAAGTTTGTTATCGTTGCTCTAAGAGTCTACCTAAAATAACCAATAAATGTTATGCACACATTTGTGTAAATTCTGTTCAAAGCTTAGTCTAGATCGTGGGCGTAGGAGGAGAGCGTATACTAGATCTGTGAAAAGTTACCTTTTTTGACGCATGACATGTAGAGATGATATTAGTCGTCATTGGGTACGAGTTCAGCAAGTCTGTTTGAAATTAGCTTTTTTATGAGATATAATGCGTTATGTTTCTACTAGTAAATAATCGTGGTAATCGTTGGTTCCATAAATAGCTGAACAGTAATAAATGTTATCCTGATTTGACAAAGAAAAAATGCAGCTTTTGGCTGCTGAGGATTCAATGCTATATATCCTGAAGTGTTTAACGATTCCATAAATTGTTTTATGACGGTTGTGGAAAATACTAGAAGATGAATTGTCTCTGCCGGAGGCACGAGAATAAAACGAACAAAATTATTACATATTTATTGACAATTTGATAGACAAAGAAATAAATGAGATGATTGATTTGTTGATTTGTTGATTTTTCTGCACGTACGTCTGGTCTGAATAAACTTACGGGTGCTCTTTTCCCACCCATCGCTGTTTAATGAAATAAAGATTTTGAGGCGATCCCTGAGTTTGTTTATTTGCTGACAGTGATTTATGATTTCCGACATGATACCAGCAATAACTCATCAACAGTTTTATAAATTCCCCGAAGAAGTATTATTGGTTGTAATAATTACATGGAATACAAGTATCATTTTTTACTTTAAGGCTTGAAATTATACCTTAGGTCTGACAGTTCTCCACACAGTTTTTAAGTTTGGATTGCTGCGAGGTTTTATAATGAGTAATTCGCATTCAAGATAATTTGTATTTTAATAAAGATTACACCATTTAAAAAACACCTTAACTATCTGATATTTAATTATATGATAAAAAATATATGTGTGTTTTGTTAGATTTGTCGTCAGAAATATTAATGTGTAGTTGGTATGTTTCAACTGCAAACAATGTTAGTGAACACATTTTTTATCAAGAAATGTTGATTAGTCATTAATCAATATTGCTTATTAATGAATTATAACCTTTTTGGTAGGAGTAAACAGTAATTGTCATACATCAAACACTGTATTAATACTGAATAAAGTGTTGAATTTGGTGATGAATTAGCTTAATTAAGGTATGGCTTTGTTTTATCTTACGTAAAAGGTGTGTTTAACATGCTTTGTTAAAGATCCATATTGCTCGAAATGAATGTACAGTGATTTGGCTAATGCATGTTGTGATTTGTCATCTTAATATTTGAAAGTGTTAATTTATAATTCATTAGCTGAAAATGCTGGGTACATAATAGCTCTGTATACATTTCCGTCTAGTACCAGTCAATAGCCTTACCAGGTAGAATCAATTGCAATGACGCAGTGACGCATCTTGATATTGTATTAGTCGTTAAGAGTTAACACTATTTACAAGAAAATCAAAATGGAAATCGCATCTGACAGGAAGTATCTCATACAAGAATCCATGTTTAAACACACAACATTGAATAAAACAAGAAAATAGAATAGCTCTGATGAGTTCTTATTTCACAATGAAGTCTTGTTCTGTTAAATAAACGAACATTTATCATGAAAATATATACTGTAGTGAGCTTGACTTGTAATGTCTTTCATAAACCTTACATCTTAACGACCTATAAATGTCTATATACTTTACTTGCAATGCCTTTCGTGGATATACTTTTATCTCTTCGGGACATGTTAAAACTTTGTGGCTTATTGAACATCTGGGCAAGCACAAAAACGATAACATGTTCTGATCGAACATATGTCGTACTAGAACACATGTATTCTTTCAAGCACGCGGATTAAGTTTGCAAAGTTAAATGATTACACGACGGTATTAAAGGCATTTGTCTGTAAGAATTGTTTCATGGAATTTCTTTGCGTTGTGTGCGTGGCAACACGAACACTGTTTAAGTTACAAGGATGACTCCTTTGCAATATTACTTATTTGATCGCAATCAGGGTTACCAGAAGTGGTGAAATCGGTATGCTTGGTAAGAGATACATGTTAAGTTGCAAGTTCGGAAAATGTTTGTTATACAAATTCCATAGATATGTATGGCCTTTCAAAACGTTTGTTTTTGCAATAGGCTTAGAATTAATTATACTATTCTCAATGCTTTTGGGAAATTGTTGCTGTATATAACTATATTATATGTGCAACCGTCTTCCATACTTGAAAATATATTAAACTTTGGGTTAAACTTTATATTCTGCAATCGTTTGAGTCGTGTGCTCTAAAACAAATTTGGTAAACACCTTTTCTGACAAAATTGTACGATTTAGGTAAATTTGACTGGAATGAAAATAACAAAAACAATTAGGTATTGTTGTTTACATGATGACCAATGTGGTAATATATTATACAATATGGTTCCGTACAATACACATTCTTTCAACGTATAATTTATTAAGTCAGGCACAAAAATGTGTCTAGACTCCAATTTATGCAAAGTGAATCGTCAATCATATATTGTAGCCATTCATATATTGCATCAGCTTCTATATTGCAACAGCTCATATATTGCAACAACTCCTATATTGCAACAACTCCTCTATTGCAAAAGCTGCTGTTTTGTTCAACCTTGCGGCTACTCTTTAATGTATTTATAAGTTACAGAACCTCCTATATTATAGCAACTCATATATTGAAGAGTCTACTATATGGCAGCAGCTCCTTAATTGCAACAACTATAATGTATGCTGAAAATTCTTCAGATAAAATACAGAAAGCTTCTTTTTATTTGTTTGATTTTAATTCAAACGTGCATTAAGTTGCCAGCACCAACCTGTTAGCGGTTATCTCGAAGGTATTATTTTCGCCTGTGGTCTTAATGGTGTAAGGCGTCTGCTTTATTGAGAACTCGAATAAAAACTGCAATCAGACGCCGTTCTGCTGTGAAAGAGATATTAAACGGACGACTTCGTCTCTGGGTGTATTTTAATTCACAACTTCTTTCTTCGGCTATGTTTGTTTATTGTTTGTTTGTTGTTGTGTTTTACTTTCTAAGAAATAACTTAAACTAAGATTTCTATACATATAAACGTTTTCTATGCGAACTTTTACCATAGCATGCTCAAAAGTGACCTTTTCTTGACGTTAATCATACCGCGTTGGTGGTCCGGCGTCAACAACTGACTAAAACTGCGTTGTAGAATCTAAACGTATGTTTGTAAATTCCGATGTTCATAATTCGAGAATAATAGTATTTTCAAACTGTTCATGGCAACTAAATCTTTGCTGTCACCGCCTTCAATCAATTTGCTTTGCTAAAATAAGACGGGACAGCTTTTGGGTTTTTTTCCTTGCGTGACTTAAAACATATTTAAAAAATCGCTTTGCCTAAAACCTTATTTGCACCGATAATTTTGTCAAACTAATTACCAATCTGCTTCAAATTGTTTTGATTGTCAAACAAATACAGTGGTTCAATGTTAACTCCCATGCTAACCTAACGTTTTATTCAATACATTAACGAAAACTGTTGAAATGTGTACAAACATGATTATTTGGTACAAGGTACGAGTATTTGGCCTCCCTCCTTGTAATGCATACGGTAACCAAAGGAAATGGACTTTATTTAACTAGAATTTGCAGGCAAATATTGGGCAATGCAAGTGCAGCATGATAATGGGAAACTTTTGTGCTAATGTCTGGTCCACCAAACGTCATCAACATTTCACTTATAAACACTCTAGAGGCAACACCTATTGTGCGATCTTTATAAAAACCTTTTTCACAACATTTATCACAGTAATATTCAGGCAGAGATTTAAACATGGTCATTTTGGCTTAAATACTAGGTCACTTGGTAAAATAAGGGATAAAACATGTAAACAGTCTAGTTTTATTGTCGAATCTTGAGGCTTTCTCTGAAAATGGGTTTTTTTGATATCTCGAAAAGCGGTCGGGCCTGTTGAAAAACATGGCCACCAGGGGGCGAGGAAGTTTTTTATATTGCCTAAGTGAATCCATGTGAACATTCTTGACCTCACAGAGCTTGTCAAATCTTCACGAAAATTTTTAATTAAATGATTTTACGGCTGAGTTTGAAAATCGTTTCGGTTAATCGAAAATTATGACCGCAAGCAGTCGGCAAAATTTCCCTCATATGGCTAAAGTGAAGCCAGGAGAACATTTTGTATGTCATAGTTTGTCAATCTTCATGAAACGTTTTCAAAATATGTGTTATAATGATTTCTTTTCTGACTTTTACAGAATTATCTGATACGTTGAAAATAATAGCACATGTCCGCCACGAGGCAGGTAATGTTTGATGTTATGCGCATAAACCTTGTGAATAATATCGAAGTCACTTGTTTTTTCCTATTATCACAAAACTTGATTAGAACATTCGTTAGTGATATATCAAATAGTTAAAAAATTGTTGACAACGTATCACGTTAGACGCTATGAGATGACATACACCAATAGCACATTCTTGGGATTTTTGTGCTCTAGCGAGCGACACATATTCATACAATTTACCGACATAACAATCCTCTTTCATTATAATGATACTTCATACATGATAATACATAAATACGAAAACAATTGCATAAACATAACAACTGACGTTGGACGTATCAGTCGTATTAATATTTTACGAAAGAAAAACGTCTGATTTGGTGTCCAATATGAATTATCAATGAAGCAGATGACTTTCCCCAAATCCACCAGCAGACAAGCATAATGCAGGAGAAATGATAATTAATAGGTAAGTTCTAAGAACTTCGACTTAAGTTTGAATTGAAAAAAATCGCCAACCAAATACATATTGCTTATTTAATCGTTTGATCTTTCAGCATTTTTCAGGGTTCCTGTTATTTTAGAATTATTTCTTTTAAGGGAAGTCTCCTTTTATCGAAATTCTAGTTGAGGAAAAATGTCGTTATCATTAGCCTATACAGACCCCAAATGCGTATTTGGGACATACTTGATAACGTGGCTGACTGCATGTGCCTAAAGTGTGCATTCCACACAGGCTAATTAGGGATGACACTTTCGCCGTATATAATTTTTTTTATAGAAGATCTCTCAGTCTATTATAGGCTGAAAGTGTTGTCCCATATAAGACGGTGCAAACTGTACATGCTAATCGTGGACGTCACTTTAAGCACTTACATGTATCCCTGTTGTTTCACTGGCACTGCAAGGTCCGTATATTGAGCGGTTAGAACTATGTTTTACATTCTGCTGCGGGTTGATTTGCAGAGCAGATTCTGGAGCTGCATCGTGGTCAGGGCATGGACATCTACTTGAGGGACACGGTCATCTTTACATCGGAGGAGGTATACAAGACCATGGTCATACGGAGTATCGATTAACCTTGCAGTATTAGACAGGATTGCTGCAATGTAAGATTGATGACTAGCTTGGCGGAACTTGAGGTCTAGACAATCTGATTGTCTTTGTGTTGCACAAATATGATCCAATCTTCGAATACTTTAAACATACTTTCCAAGACGGGAATGTGTACATAAAACAATGTCTAGATGGGTATATGATTCAATATCGACTCTGCAGTACGTTTGTTTCCATTTGACACAACAAAAATAAAACAATATTCAAAGATGTAGTCCAATAATATAGGATAAAATAACTACTGGACAAATCCCAGAAATTATTGAAAACAAGTGAGTCTGTTGCATGATCAAACAGGGGAAAATAAGACGTCCGGGTATTAGATGTCTCGCCGTTGCAGGATTGTTCACATGAATAACTCGTTGTACGAATGCATTCCGATTTACGGACAACGTTTTCTACATTTACATTGTTTATGTTTCTCCGAATTAACATAAGAACAATATATATGTGAATATTTGCATATTACATTCGTACGTACTTACTTATGTGTATCACTATTGATGAATGTTTTTTATTTAACGGTTGAACAGAATCATCGCATACACAGACTTACAATAATTGACTCCTAAGTAAATATTAAAGTGAGTTAATTTACTTGGTGAATAATTCCACTAGCTGGTGACTTCGTCATTAACGTTCGAGTATTCTAAGTGAAAGACAACAACCTGTCTGAAAATATTACATTTATGCACTGGAAATATAAGTATTACTAACTGCACAATAAGGTTGCATTTGATATACTAATGTTAAAAGTTTTGATAAAAATACGTTACTTAATAAAAAACAATATGTACAAAATTTCCACAGGTAATTGTTTCAAAGTATTGTATTATATATATAATTTACACAAGTGTAATATTAAGTATGACATGCTATAGGTTTAATATATTATTGAATTTTAACAAAACAATAATAAATATTAAAAGATGTGATGTAATTGAGTTTTTGAAAACACGTATTTTCAATCGATTGTATCATTCCTTCGAATCGTTGAACATTTACAATAAGCCAACGAACGTACGTTTTTTTTATCGAAACATCATTACTTCAAACGGTTGAAAATTAACACTTATACAACGTTTTTGTTGGATTGCACTCTTTATAAATGTTAAATTGTCATTCGTGAAATATGTAATCAATCACCTTTTTGTTATACCAATTTTGCAGATATAAATTCGCTGTCAAAGGAACAAGGATAATGAGTTTACACCAGGTGTCCTCGTGATCTCTCAGTCGCTTTATGGAGATGACTTGGGCGAGGTGTGGTTTTATCAACTTAAGTCCCATCAAGACTCAAAACAGCCTATTTCTGTCGTGCACACTAACGATTTCTGTCAGTGGAGGCCGCATTACATCTCTCAAGTCTTCCAAGGTGGGCACAACTGTAAAATTACTTGACAATATCTGTCTGGTTAAAATGAATATTTTGATGCTAATTTCAAGCGTTTCGATTTGTACGGGGAAATAATTCACGGTTTGAATGCATTCAGAATCGAATAGAACCGATACCAGAAAAAAGAGCCGGTTCGTTTACATAAACTTTAACCGAAAATACCTTAAAACGTTGATTTTTTTTCAAATTCCTGCATTTTACAGCATCGCTGGTGATTCACCTGTTCCAAAAATTATCGTTAATATTATTTTTAGTTGTTATTAAAGAATAGACGTTAACCTCAATGTTGATCCACCGCTTTCCGTTCATAAACGAGGTACATTACGGATCCTTTTATGCCGTCAGACATTATTTTATTGGCAATTTACATCTTGTTTATTACTGAAGGTGAAAGCAAGACTAACTTTTAAGAATAAGCGTTAAATTTGCTTTATATCTTGCTGTTATTGCGATAAAAAAAATCTTCAAAGGAATGCTATAAATAATCTAAGTGTTTGTTCACTGTGTAACTTGTAAGCTCGTAATTTGATGCATATTGTTAAAACCACATGCATTAAAGAAAATCGACAGCCTGTTGAATGAAAGTAAATCCGAAATCTAAATCACAATGACAAAATTAAACATACTGGCGTCGCGAGTTAAGGATGTTCTTGTCCTCGAGGTTTGTGGCTGTTCAGCAGACACATTAACTTTCTCACTTAATTCTCCTTATTACCCTTAATAATAATGCAGCGTCGTTATACAAGATCAGACGCAACCAATGTAGCCAAATGATGCACACAAATTGTGTATCAAAACTTCGTGATAAACAACGTTTATTATTACAAGTTGAAGATCACAATTGCTCTAGGATAGCTTTAGCTCAGGGTTATTTGGATCTGATTTTTTTAGTATAATATTAGCATTATATTGTATAAATGTCTAAGTTATAATTGATAATCAACGCACTTTATCAACACCTTCTTTCACAATACAAACACATCACAAAATAACACACATTTGGAGGTGAAATAAAAGCGCAAGCTTGGCTACAACTAAGACAACTACGACAGTCTTACAAACTGTATATAGCTTTGAGCTAAAAAGACCAAGATGAATACGCAAACACGAAACGCAAGAATCATATTAAACGTTAGTTAAATCATTTATGTTTTATTTTCCCATGATTGAAAAATGAGATAGAATTCAGTGTTTACCATAACACAGTCGAAGAATATTAGTGCAGGAATTTGATTTTAAACATTATTGCAACATGTGAACCAAATGTATACATTAATGCAAAAATTGTAATAAAAAAATAATCATAAAATTCCAAAACAATTGCCTGAGACTTAATTCCGGTCTCCATGAGTTATTATATCTAGGATTAAGGAAAGTCATCAACAATAACACTAATCATATGGTTAAAACTGTGGTCAAAGCCTTGAAAAGATTTCAACATAATTACAAAAAATGGAATCCATTTTAATATAATTGAAAAATAAGAACACACGCTAAATATTATTTAAAGAAAAATGAAAATATTTTAAACATAAAAGCAACATTGGACCCTTCATAAACAATATTTCAAAAGTGTACCACTTTCTAAATCGTTAAAGTTGCATTTCTTTCGCCTAGTGTATATATGGCGATATTTATCCACTATCATTTTACTCGTATACTATGACATACATAATAAAAATACTTTCAACAATTTATATAAAAACAGATACATATATTACTTGTAACCTTGTCGTTTGTAAGTTACTTAATTAATACCTGTTGTCACATACCATACCATCTACAACGCATCGGTGTTTAAAATAGAGTTCAAAACGAAGAAAACAGCCGCAAACCAAGTTCAGATTCCTCAATGTATATCAAAAATCGATATGTCTGATTGCAGAACTTTAAAAATGCGTGTTTATTAAGCATGATATCTTTTACATACATGTGTCTGCCTTTCATCATGACATAATTATGCTGTGGATGAATACTGCGCAAATGTTAAAGAACAAAACACTTGTACAAAATTACGAATTAAACGAATACAATTTTGTTAAATGGCAAAACAAAGTATGTCCTTTATACATCAAAGTAACGATAAAGGTTTAATATTTTAATTTGACAAAACACACGCACTATTCAATAATTTGGAAGACCAGCATTTGTTTGTTGATGATTTTGCATTTATTATTTGTGTATTGTGTAACTGAATTTATAGTATAAATGCGTTTTATAAACTTATGTCATGAGATAATAATTAGTTTTTTTGCGTATGCACTGCTGCGATAATCAGTTTTATTTCATTATCATAGTCCGAGATGGGATGTCCATATCTCAACGGGGAACCATTAATTTAACTATTTATTAAAGAACGGTTGCCCATCTTGCAAAATCCTGTGGTACTTGGATTAATCTCATAATCTCATAACGTCTTGATCCAAGCTTTGGAGCATACACATGACCAAACTGAGGTAAAGATTTGACAAACATATATACACTATCTGCACATTTATAAATGCATGATTATTGCACGATTTTCAAGATTAGTGCAAGATACTACTATATCTCATCAAACTCGTTATCATATTTTGTTTGTTTTTGCTTTACACGTTGACATATATTTAAAATGTAATAAAATATTAAAGTAAAGTCACGAGAAAACGATACGTCGAAAACCAAAACCGAAAAGCTTTTATGCCATCTTGTTAGGATTTAACCTTTGGTGCGGAATAAATACATCAGGTAAGTCAGCGACTAGATAAGCGCGTGTTTGTAGGTCTGGTCCGGAAAGTAAGCTTTAACGCAAATCCCTCCTTTAAAAATTGCTTTACTATTTTCTTTGGTATTAATTTGTGAAGTCCATCACTTATATGTTCCCATCTTCCGGCAATGATCCCTTGACCGATGGCTTAAGACATTGGTAGCAAATTCAAAACAGTGAAGTTTCACTAAAGTTTGTGCTGTCTTTATTTTATTTGTAATAGTATGACGTAGTGTGTTGAAGAAACACAATACATGTAAACGTAGTCAGAGTTCATTTCAGATTTCTTTACGTTTTATTTCTACTTATTAACACAACACAACGTTTTCAAATGTCTGTAAGATAAACGCGAAGACCCGCAACGGGACCCGCCAGCGACAGCAAGAAAAAACGACCTCTCCTATCCGGCTGTGGTCGGGAGACTTATTTTGTATTAGGAACAAAATACATATATCAAACGGTAACGCGTGCAAAATCTGATGGGCCGTGTGCAAAGCCATGTGCAACGTAAATATGACGTATGCAACGGACACATAACGAATACATAAGGAATCGACCGAATTTCGACACACAAGGTAAGCAAAAGAGATTGTTCTGGTGTTGATTAGCAATTATTCTAGAGATATGAGTCCAATATGTATATTCATTATTTTGGTATCTGCTTGGCATATAAGTTGTATTGTAAGTCTGCAACACAATACATACTCCCTCTAGGTGTGCATTTTGCACCCCGGTAACTCATTATTCTAGCATCTTATATAAGTCACTTCGTTGGTCTATAACATGATAACATATGCTCTTATGTAATTGCATTTTCTAAGATATGCATAGTAATATTTTTGGTAATACATATGCTGCATGCATGTTTTGTGTTTCCTAAGGTATAATCTTTTGTTTGATTCCCTTTCCGATATTTTTCAGAATATTTTTCTCAAAAGTCCCATATGTCATTTATACTATTATAATATCCAATGAATCTACTAATAATTTCCATCATTCAATTATTATGTAACCTGAATAATGTCTACTAAATTTATTTATAATTTCCAAAATTCCATTATTATATATATTCCATAATGCCCATAATGTTGGTTACGTTACACATTGCTGGTTACGTTACACAATGTTGGTTACGTAACAATAGTAATTTACTCAGATGGACATGCAGCTCAATTTAATCAAGATTCATCTATATAACCACCATAGGAACAAATGGATAAAACGAATTTACTTAAGCTACGAAATATGCATAAAAATAGCGATAACGAGTTTTGTGTTTAATAAGCGGTTATTATTGCTCAGATTACTTGTTGCTGATTTCACATAAATCTCGTCTGATGTAATTTATATTGTCAGACTTGTGCATTAGCAGAAATCAAGCGATAATATCTATCAGACTCCTGTATCAGACGCCTGTCTATTGTAAAACGGATCATTTCACCTACGATTGTAAATTATTTTATTGGTAATTGTCTTTAGGTACTGTTTCCATACACAATAAAAACACAGGTAAATTCAACTACCAGACGTATCTCGTTTTATTATCCCCCGCCAGAGGCGGAGGGATATTGTTTTGGCGTTGTCCGTCCATCCGTCCGGCTGTCCGTCCATCCGTCCGTCCGGCACTTTTGTGTCCGGAGCCATATCTTGGAAGTTCTTTGGTGGATTTCATTTAAACTTGGTATGAGTATATATATGCATAAGAGGATGATGCACGCCAAATGGCATTGTACACCATCTGTTAAAAACAGACTTATGGCCCTTTGTATCTTGAAAAAATGCTTTTTAGTGTCCGGAGCCATATCTTGGAAGTGCTTTGGCGGATTTCATTTAAACTTGGTATGAGTATATATATGCATAAGAGGATGATGCACGCCACATGGCATTGTACACCATCTGTTAAAAACAGACTTATGGCCCTTTGTATCTTGAAATAATGCTTTTTACTATAGGCATTTTTGTGTCCGGAGCCATATCTTGGAAGCGCTTTGGCGGATTTCTTTGAAACTTGGTATGAATATATTCCCGCGCCAGAGGCGGAGGGATATTGTTTTGGCGTTGTCCGTCCGTCCGGCTGTCCGTCCGGCACTTTTGTGTCCGGAGCCATATCTTGGAAGTGCTTTGGCGGATTTCATTTAAACTTGATATGAGTATATATATATATATATATGCATAAGAGGATGATGCACGCCAATTCACCTAAATAAATTGTGAAGGCTTAAGAACCTTCCTTTGTCTTAGTTTTGTGTTATTGTCCTCCGTCCGTCCATCTATCATCATGTTCATCCGTCCAATTTGCACCCATCCTCAAACAAAGCATATGTTGCGGGGTATACCTTGGGCCTTTCAGGCCCTCTTGTTATTATAGTTTGTATATATTTGGAAAATTGAAATAAAAAAGTAATTTACTTAACTAACCGTAATATCGTACAATACTTATGCCACACGTTATTATAACTATTTCTAATACTGCTACTTCTATCGAATATTTTAGCCCAATGCATTTTTGTTGTTTTTTCTTTTTCTAAATTAGGTGCTGCACTTTGTCTGTGTGACAGCACGGTTAAAATCTTCTTGTAAAAAGTAAAATGTCAGCGCAAGATAATTCACCCATTTAAATGTTATTTGTTTACATGAAACAATAAAACTTTTGTACCTATCATTGCACGTCCTACACAATTGTAATAAGTGTGTTTTTTTTTAGGAACGTTAACGTTTAGGAGCATTATTTTCACGTAAAGCCCATGTTCACAAATATGTTTTGACGTTGTTTAAATATATTGTTTACAACGACTGACGATAAACGCCTGGAGGTGTCAAAAAAGATCTTGAGCATTTTTTAACACGCGGGCTATAAATATCTATAAAAAAAATACCGACATATAAAATCTTCTTGATGTACAATGATCCAACATTTATGAGGCTATAGTACACTTAAAACGAGAAATACAATTTCTCTTAAAATTGCAAACGGCAGGTACAAGAAAAAATTACGCCTGCTGTTGGAATGATATTATATTGGGTTTGTTTCGCAATATTTGTGTGTACGTGATGAAGAGTTTGTAATCGAATGGAACACTTTCAGTTTCACTTTAAATATGCATATGTAAATATATATTGTCAAATATGTGTTAACTATTGAATTGGTTCAGAAATGATACACTATTCACCAATATCGGTGAGTTCTTAATAAATTTAACAGCTTCTAATAAATGCTCTTAATAAGTATATATTTGAAACAACACAATATAAGGTTTTCTCCTACTAAATGACACCATTATCTACGTTCAGTATAATCAGAAATGTCATATTCAGTCAATACGATTTGAAAACATAAAAAGCCTAAAAACAATATTGAATATTTGTCCTGGTGAACGACAAGTTTTGTAAATGTGTTTTCTCGGCATTACTATCTACCTAAAATGCAATCTTATTTTCATCAAAACGAAACTTACATGATGCTCAAAAAGGAACCAATTTAGAATAAAGCTCACCGTTGCAAATCAGAAAAAGTACTACAGACGCAGTGTTAGTATCTACAGCTAGTCATGAAAATGTATCGAGTATCACTGATTGCCATCACGTTCTACTGCGAAGTAGGCACCGTGGAATCCAAAGTGTATTCCTGAAACGTGTTGTAATTCCAATAAGCCCCATTACCATGTTATCAGCATATTTCGGAAAAAAATGAATCAACAACATTTACATGAGTTCTGCAAACCAGAGATGCGTTTGCCTAAGACATGTTTTGTATCAACATAAGTGTCTTCACGATTTTATGGTATTTTATTATTTTTTGTATGTTTTTATTTTGGCAAAATTATGATCAGCATATTTTGTAAACAATCGTTTTATAAAGTGTTTTTGCCCGAAAAATATTAAATGCATTTTCCCCTTGTATATTAAAGATACATCTAAATACGGAATGTTAAATCATAAAGATGCGTGATTATATGTTCTCAGAAATGAACTTGTCGTTGGCAACCCGAATAACTGGTCTAAACTGATAACACTATACTACTACCTATGCGAGGTAGCCCGGCAAAGGATTGCAAAAAAACAGCCAAATTGACAAAAGACGGAAACAATATAATGTCATGGAAACCTCCTTATTTAAGTAGGTCATGCTTCTTTTAATTTATAATCGACCTGTCTTACAGCATAGCATTGAATCGTTTGAATATCAACATAATTTTGTTGGCATTATAAGCACAGGTAATGTTCTCAATTCCACTGGTAACATATATCAACATTGGTCAGTGACCCCATGTTATGACCCTCAATGTTTTGTGCTTTTCATAATTCCCGTGTTTGAATAATTCGCAATAGTTATGGATGAATGCTTTGAATCAATAATGGGCGATAAAATCTAATGTTATTTAAACATCACACTGTAAACTTATCATTCAACCATTCTTTTATATAGCGACCACACAAATGCACGGAGGACATGCGAGGGAAAAGCTTTGAAATGCTTAATTAATCATTGATTATTTATTTTTCTTGTCGTCATTTATGTTCCGCTACATATACTGCATGCCCATTGATATTGAAATGTGTAAATGATTAAGATGTCAACTCAGATTAGAACGGACGACAATTTTGATATTGTCAAGAAACATTTCTCGCATTTTGTTCTTTTAGTATATATTTAAACTTGCATATATATTTGGTATCGTCAGTAGATTGTCAAGAACATAGTGTGCAGTTTAATTAATTGTTTTTTAATGTATTTGTTAATTTGACAGAAATAATGGCGTCGGTAAGAAAAGACTCATGCATAAATATTAAAAGCAAACGACCTTCGTTCAGGACTATAAAATTAAGAAAATTCACAATGCAATCAGTGCTTGTAACTTTCGTTAAACAAATCAGAACAATATCTCCATTGACAGTCAAATTACATCTATTGAGCAGAAACCGTAGTTTTTCATGATTAGTAATTGTGAAATTGAACCCGGAGCTGACAAGCCCAAAACAGCTGCCAATCTAGGTCTCAATGCAAGTTACCAACTTGCAAACTTTAAGTATAGTACTTCCATCCCGACTCAAGTTATTTAGCATAAACCGTTTTCCGTATTTTAGTGATATGGCATAGACCCAACTAGCCACGAATACAATCACAAGCTCGTGCAGCATGTATGCCGCTATTTTTACACAATTCAGTTACTCGTGCACACTCTCTTACATAATACAATAATTATTACAATATTGTTTTATTGATCACAGTTGTCTGATAAAATATATTCCAATCAGAGTTGAAGAGATAACCAATAATGTTAGCGGTGGAATGTTATAACACTAATAGCTGCTATCAAAACGCTACCACCTACTACGAAATGATGTTTGCCAAGAGTGGATAAGAAAGACAATAGACGGAAATCTAGTACAGCTTCTTCAGTGTATCTCCATACTCAATCTATCTGATTGAAGAACGTTGAAAAAGCATGTTTATAAAACATGACATTTTTTACATGTATGTGTCTGCTTTTCATAATGCCTGTGAAAGATTAATTCGCCATTGTTAAGGAAGACACAAGTGTATACAACTTTTACGAAATAAATTGAATGACAAAGCACAGGTTGTCATACTTGGCTCGATACTTCCGTTGTACGATAAAAGTATGCATAGATTTATCTGACAAGGCACACGTACTATTCAAGACTTTGAAAGATAAACAACTATTTGTCTATGATTTTGTTTGTATTATCCCTGTATTGTGAACGTGAAGGTAGAGTAAGAATGTGTTTAAACAAATCAGCTCAAATGAATACAAACTAAGATAAAAATAAGTACTCATGCCATTGAACTGCTCTGCAAATCACTTTTTTAATTAAACCGGTCCATGATTGGGTGTCAATGTCTGGACGGAGACAAATACGGCTACATATTTATATATGAACAAGTTGCAAACTTTCACACACCTGCGGGAATCTACTACTCATCGTCTTGATCAATTCTATAGAGTGTAAACATTCGAAAACTAAGGAAGACATTTGACAAACATATATACCCTTACTGCAAATTGATATGTGCTATTAATGCAAGATGTTCAAATTTGGTGAAAAATATACAATATATATCATATTGCTCGTTATCATATATTGTGTAACGACCTTTTTCTTTAAACGAATAGATCACTTAAAATTTTGATGAAATATCAAAGTTACCGCATTCGCAAAATGTCGATAACAAAATCTTGCACGAAGCTTCCATACCATTAAATACATCTGACGTTAATGCAACTAGATATTTGAGAACTCGTTTGGAAATATACTTACATTAAATGTACTCCCGACATCATTGCTTAACGTTTTTTTTCCCTTTTATATTGATTTTTAAATTCATCACTTGCATGGTGGACATCACCACGCGGTGTTTTCTGACATTGATCTCTTAACCTATTTCCGAAAACAGTAGATGCAAATGCTATATATTTAAGTTTAACACGAGTTTGGATGATTACTTACTGCCTTCCTTTGGATTTGTATTACTAATTAACTCAAATCTACATGAAATTCAAATTAAGATTAATATAATTAACAAACAAAAGAACATGTTGATAATCTGGATTATAATGTGCCACGACTTAAAGATAATACTAAATTAGCAACAGCTTTGTGTTAAATAAGCAATAATTATTGAACAGGTTTCTTGTAGATGTTTTCACATATTTAAATGTCGTCTGCAGTACTTCATCTTGTGCATTAGCAGAAATCAAGCAATGATCTCCATCAGGCGCCTGCCGCTTGCAAAATGGATCATTCGGCCTTCAGAGGGTAATAATTTAATTGGAAATTGTCTACGTGCTGTTACAAGACATAATCTAATACTATGTACAGGCAATCACCAGGATTGTTTTGTTGGAGTATATTGGTTTGTTAATATTTGAAAATGTGAAATAAATATATAAAATAGCAATGACAAACTTCATTATTACTCTTACTTCTACTACTACCCCAATCTATTCATGACAACCTTTTTTCATTATTTTGGGTCATGCTTTTTGTCGGTGTGTATCGCACGATTGAAATGTTATTCTTTAAATATTATTAAATAACAAAGAAGTTCATTTAACAGGATCACATCCAAACAAAACTATATAAACTACATCCACTTGGTACAATTCGGTTTAAAGTGTTATCAATTTTGTTCTTTCTCATTTCAGTGCATGAACATGCATTACATGCACATTGGTAACATGAAACAAGAAACCATATGTACTTACCTTTGGACGTCATACACAATAATTCTTATTAGTGTGTTTGTTTTTTAGGAACGTAAAAGTACAGTTGCGTAATTATTGTCACGTTCAGGTTGTAACAACAGATCTGTTTCATCATTACTTAACGTTAATTGTTGAATTTACGGATAAAGATAACTGCAGAGTGGTGTCAAAATAGAACAATTTTAAGAATTTTACCTCAAGTGGAATACCAATATCAACCCAATTTACCGACATAAAAATCATCTTAATTTGTATTGATCCTTGACCTATGAGACTTCATACAATAATTACAAAAGAGAAAACATTTCAAATAACCGGCAAAAGAAACCATTATACCTGACGTTTGAATGAAACGTTTTTAAAACCTATATAACGCAGAAAACTTTCACTATTCTATCCTGAAACAAAAATAATACAAACGAGTTTAAAATTAATAGGTAGGTGCTGAGTTACAGCGTGAGACTGAATTGAATAAATCGTCAATGAAATTAATTACGTGTAGTTAATCTTTAGTTCTGCAGTAGTATTCAGGGTGGCTGCAAAGCAGGATTGATGACTCGGTTGGTATAACTTTGATTTTAGACAAAATGTTTTCGTTTTATGTTTATTGCCAAGATATGGCCGAAACTTTCATTCATTTAAACATGAGATCACGGATTTTTCCATCCCCACTGTGGGAGCGTGTTTTAGATCTCCTGCTAAGACACCAAGTACTGGTTATAGGCCCAGGAAACGGTCTCGAACGCGCTTGAATAAGCCTAATGTTTTTGATGCAATCGAGCTCAAATAAATACGTTTAAACGAGTATCCTGTTGATACAATTTGAAAACATCAGTAAAAATCCTTATTTTTTATCAATACTTGTTATGGCGAACGAATTTTTTGTAAATATTTTTGTGTGGCGTAAACTTTTTGAAAAGACAACAACAACAAAATCAGAACGTAAAACCAAATTAACAAATGCATAAATAGAACAGAGTAATTTCATACGTTTAGGACACTATACACAAATCAGTGCTTATCGTCTGCTTATCTGTGTATCAAACAATATATACAAAGTGTGAGCATAAAGCATCTTTAATCAGTTCCATTATATACGTTTACGCCTGGTTGGTCATGTGCGGAATGTGACACTGTTCCTTATGTATAGGAGAACAGGTGGCAATCTTGCAAACACCAGTGGTACTAAAATAATCTGCTTATCGTCCTGATCTCCACAATTATACAAACATGCGAAAAATAAATCAGGAATGATTACAAGTTGACAAAAACATAGTTCCTGCATATTTGTGCATGCGTTATCAATGCAATAGATTATGAAATTTGTAACAGACATGTCGTATAGTCTTGTATCGTGATTATCTTACATGCTGTGACATTAAAAGTTGGAAGGTATTTAGACTGTCATATAATATTCAAAGAAGGCACGTACAAATCGAAAGTCGATAATAAAATGGTGTAAATGCCTTCACTACACCTTAATAGGACAAGCATCTTGAGAGAAAAATAATTTGCCATGTCAGGCGTTTTAAAAACATGTAGTTCTTTTTACATCTATTTTGGGCAAAATTAGTATCATCAAGTATTGTAATTGTTTTTTTAAGTGGGATGTATATGAGCGAAATATTCGTGCTGTCGATCCATGGCTTTAGTTAAGAGTCTATAATTTATCAAGTTTAACCTTAAATTATTGTTTACTTCTATCAACGATTACCAAACAGATGCATTTGTATACAATAATTGTTAATTGCTCTGAACCTGAGCAATACATCAAACAATTAGACTTCATGTTTGTAGAAATTATCATCATTTAAATCAGGTATGAACTTGTGCACATGTGCGTTAATAACACGAGTTTTGAAATATAACTAGGCAACACGTTGTTTTTGTTGTTTAATTGGCATCGTAGAGTCTGCTTATTTAACGAGAAGACGCCATCACCCAGGTAACACGAAGATGATTCGTTGCATTCAAATCTCGGCGAGCGGTGTGGATATTGTAAGTCGCCTGCTTCAACGAGGAATCAAACGATTCATCTTTATTAGACGCCTACTGCTCGTAAAACGACATAAAAAGGATCATTTTATCTTAAGATATTAGTCGATTGGCGATGTGTTCTGCACGTTGTTGAATGATTGTATAGAATAAACACGCGATTATAATAAGCAAAGACAAACACCACTAATTACTTTCCTTAAAAGATTCTTTGAAAATTTGGAATAAATAAACACTTATATGATACAAACAAGAGGGCGAATGACGAGGTCGCTCAACTGAGAACCGATAGTACTGTTCTTAGCAGCTTTTATGATGTTTAAATACAAAATGTCTCTTTGCGTAATCCAAAAATATTTTTGATCTTGGCTGAGAGATCAATAGACAAAATCATTTGAGATAAGTTTTGCCGATTGGAAAGGTATTTGATTCTTAGAATGTACACAAGGTCTCACTATATATATTCAAGGAAACTGTCCGCCTTCGGGTGGACTGGTATATTTTACACGAAGCGGAGCTATTTTTATATCAGCAAATATCTCAGAAGAATAAATAAGCTGAAATAGATTAATGAAAATTGGACCAAATATGGTACTTCTAGTGTTCACAAGGATCACTTATGATAAAAACTACTATTTCCCGTGGTGAGCATGTTTTTCAATAGATCGGAAAGCGTTTTTACGTGTTCATGTTCTGAGCACTGTCATGCGGAGTAGAAACAAGAGCACCGCTTAGCGGGTGCATATCGCTCATCCATTCTTCTATTTAAAGGTGAAGGGACCTATCTCTTTACTTCAATCAAAAAGGGAGAGGGTGGGGGTTGAGAGGGGTGTATAGTGTGGGGATGTGGTCATTTATTACATTTAATTGAAAACAATGGGGGAGGGGTTTCTTGGGTCGGATGGTTGGACGGTCTTTCAAAAATAAAATAATAAAAATAAATATTTGTGTTTTTTTAACCATGTTTAAAAAAACACAATATATATGGGGGGTAAGAGGTGTGGTCGAGGGCGGGGTCGGAAATGGGGGTGAGAGGGGGGGGGTATAGTGTGTGGATGTGGTCATTTATTAGATGATCTTTCAAAAATAATAACAAATTGGGTTTAAAAAATTGGGGGGCATTCTGGGGTGGAGCGTAGAGGATGGTTTGGGTAGAGTCTATTGTGGTATGTAAGGTAAGGGTTGTTTTGTCAAAGTATGAATCAAATCTGATCATAAATAAGTAGAGCTTTGTCACAGACGTGACGTATACCCCCACCTGCCGCATTGACACATACTATTTTGAATGCTGTCTTCACAAAAAAAAGAGAATCTAATTTATGGCGATTTTTAAGAATTATTTTGCCATTATTATTTATGGCCATTTTGACCTTTGCTCTCTTGAATTCTTTCGCATGACATGCCGTCCAATGACTGTGAACAAAATTAATGTACAGAGTCATTTTAAAATCTCACAATGAATGACAAAGTTATGGCCCGGACAAGCTCATTTATGGCCATTTTTCACTTTTAAACTCCAAGTGTGACCTTGACCTTGGAGATATTGACAAAATTCTTTCCCATGACATATTGTCCAATGATTGTGAACAAATTTACCAAGTTATTTTAAAATCTCACAATGAATGACATAGTTCTGGCCCGGACAAGATCATTTATGGCCATATTTGACCTATAAACTAACAGTGTGACCTTGCCCTTGGAGATATTGATGTATTTCTTTCGCGCGACACACCGTCCAATGATGGTGATCAAATGTGCCTAATGATTTTAAAATCTCACAATAAATGACATAGTTATAACCCAGAAAAGCCCATTCATGGCCATTTTTTGACCATTGAACTTAAAGTGTGACCTTGACCTTGGAAATATCGACGTAATTCTTTCGCGCAACACACCGGCAATCGATGGTGAACAAATGTACCAAATGATAATAAAATATCACTATGAACAACATAGTTCTGGCCCGGACTAGATCATTCATGGCCATTTTTGACCTTTGAACTTATGGTGTGACCTTGATCTAGGAGATATCAACGTTATTCTTTCGTGCGACACACCGTCCAATAATGGTGAACAAATATGCTAAATGTTTTTAAAATCTCACAATGAACGACATAGTTATTGCCCGGACAAGCTTATTTATAGCAATTTTTGATTTTTGAACTCAGAGTGTGACCTTGACCTTGGATATATCGACGTAATTGTTTCACGCGACACACCGTCTAATGATGGTGAACAAATTTGCCAAATGATTTTAAAATCTTACAATAAATAATACAGTTATGGCCCGGACAAGCATTTGACCTTTACACTCCAAGTGTGACCTTGACCTTGGAGATATCGACGTACTTTTTTTCCCAAGAGACCTGTCCCATGATGGTGAACAAATGTACCAAGTTATTTAAAAATCTAACGATAAATGACATAGTTATTGTCCGGACAAACGTTCGGTTTAAAAATTAAAACACACTAAATGACCCCGTGACCTAGTTTTGACCCGGCATGACCAATATTCAAACTTGACCTATACATCATCTAGATACAACTTGTGACCAAGTTTGGTGAAGATCGGATGAAATTTCGGGACAGACCGACAGACCGACCGACCGACCGACCGACCGACAGACCGACAATGACACTCCTATATAGCCCCCATTACCAATAGTAATGGGGGTATAAAGAATTTATGGCAATTTTACCAAAATTTAATAATTTGAGAGTCAATGTCATTCAAAGGTCAAGGTTAAATTCAACTTGCCAGGCACAGTACTCTCATGATAGTATGAAAGTATTTGAAGTTGGAAAGCAATAGACTTGATACTTTAGAAGTAAAGTGGATCTAAACACAAAATCTAACAAAATATTCAAAGTCACTAAGTCAAAAAAGAGCTTGTCCTGTACATTCCCCTTATGATAGTTAGCGAGTGTTCCAAGTCTGAAAGCAATAGCTACGATACTTTAGGAGAAAAGTGGACCAAAACACAAAACTTTACGAAATTTTCAATTTTCTAAGTATAAAGGGCCATAATTCTGTCAAAAGGCCAGTCAGAGTTACATAACTTTGCCTGCAAAGTCCCTTTATGATAGTTAGTAAATGTAACAAGTATGAAAGCACTAGCTTTGATACTTCAGGAATAAAGTGGACCTAAACACAAAACTTAACCAAATTTTCAATTTTCTAAGTATAAAAAGGGCACATAATTCTGTCAAAATGCCAGCCAGAGTTATCTTACTTTGCTTGGCCAGTCCCCTCATGATAGTAAGAAAGTGTACCAAGTTTGAATGCAAGAGCATTGATACGTTATAAGAAAAGAGACCTAAACACAAAACTTAACCGGATGCCGACAAAGACGCCGACGCTCAGGTGATGACAATAGCTCATAATTTTTTTTTCAAAAAATAGATAAGCTAAAATGTATGCCCTCTAATGCGTTTACGTTTTATCCCTTAAATTTGACCTAGTGACATAGTATTTAATATCATAAAATTGTTTAATCAATGTATCCATGGCAGACGGCGGTTTTATTTTTTACATAGCATACAAATAGAATAGTTGTTAAATAAGCATGAGTTAGTGCACCGAAATACATGGTCGTAAATACATTTTCGTCAAGCCCAAATTGTTATATACCTTCTAGTATCGAATACACTTACACATGTGACAAACTTATTAAACAAGAATTTTTCAAGAGCTTTATTAATAGAACGTGAGCCGTTTGCAGAGGAATATTTCTTTAATAGCATACATCATTTTAGCACTGTTTAAAACTGTTTCTTTATGTGCACCTAAACAGTATAACTTACACTTAGCCTACCGAATTCACCATCTGATTAATCTTCTCACCATTAAGTGCATGATAACACGAGTATGCAAAACCAGTATTGTCAGCTCCGGATCGTTCAAGATAGATACGAAAACAGATCGTTACATGCATCTGATAGCCATGATTGCAATCAAATAAGTGATATATCATAGCAGACATCCGCATTAAAATTCCAATGCGCAAAATTCTTACGAGACGCAATTGCTTTATTTCCGTCGTGAGGTGAGTTAACTTTACAAATATCCCCCGCACTCTTGACATAAGACAGGTGTTCGAATTAGATGGGTTTTCGATCACGACGTGTCATCATTTGTGCGACATTAGTGCTTGTCCAGACGAAAAATTAAATTATAACTTTCACATATCGTGAAGGGGTACATAAGTATATTCATGAACGGCATGCAAGTACGTGTGTATGTTTATTGAAATTTACAGGTCTTTATGAAATATTGCTATGAAATATATGCCCAATGGTTGCAATAGGCATTTCAATCACGGTGAAAGATACTGTTTCATGATAAATGCCCATGTAATGAACACCACAACACTTCATTTTATAATAAAACACATCTAGCATGCCTATTTATTTTTTTCAAAATTGTTTGTTTTGTACTTTTGCATGAACAACTTCCTTTCAGATGCGATATTAATTCAGATTTTATTGAACATAGTGTTCATTTCCCTAGACGCTTTCTTCACAATGAACACAATGGATTCTTGAAGTTTTGCGTCATGTGCTGAAATGTAATTCAAGCTACAAACAAGTTGTTGAAACAACAACAGAGGCGATGTGCTCCTATATAACCTCATACATTATAATAAGTATATAAGCATACAGATATAAACCATATAAAGGTAAACAAAACTAGTATGCTTAAATGCACTAAATGATATCAAATGGAAGCAAGTATATTTAATTTTTGGTTGAATCAATTGTCAAGTGAAATAAGAGAAATATATACGTACCAGTTTTATTAAGAAATGAAGGATATGAATTTTAAACAAAACAAAACAAGAAACCTTGCAATGCCACAAAACCAGGGTTTCAAGGTTTTTAAGTAACATAATTGTGCTATCCCAAGCTAGGTCTTCATCTAGGATACATAAACACAACATTTCAGCGCAATACCTCCATCTTAACTGAAGACATTAAGCAGGAACAGCTGTTCGATTTTAAGTCGCAGTGACATTAACTTTGATCCACCAAGCCGTAAATGCAAACCAAAAGAAAGTAAGATTTCACTACATAAACATTCAGAACAAAACCTGCATAATCAGTGACCAGAAATTAAGGAATACTTAGTAGATATAAAAGTTAGACCAGTAGATTTTGCAGTGCAATATCTCAATTCAAACTCAAAGTAATGAGCAAAGCAACTTGGTTGTTTGTTTAATACTAGTGAAATTGAATCAGAACCCGACTGTAACAAAATGGACTCGCAATCTAAGTCTGCATATAAGCTACATACTTACAAAATTTAAGTACAATACCTCCTTCCCTACATAATTTACTAGTACAGTAGTTATTTTTATCTCAGTGACATTGACCCTGACTCGACTAGCCCCAAATGTAATCACATGCTAGGTATCTTAACAATTTCTTTCTGTTTGTAAAAACAATGACGATAACCTTAACCTGACTGGACTCAAAGGCAATCGCAAAAAGATAGGTCTTCAAGTAAGTTACCTACATACACAACTTCAGTGCATTAAATAACCCCCAATACAATGTTTTTGATGGGAATCATTTGTATCTGTTTTAGTAACATTGACCTTGATGCAACAAGCCCCATATAAACAAGCTTGATCTTTATTATACCGCAGAGGATGTATGTCTGAATTGAAAATATCACCTCCGATATTAAACATGTGTTTACTGTATTTAATCATCCGTTTTTTAAATCAGATTTTCTGAAATACAGGATTGACGACTTGCTTGACATACATTTTGGTCTAGGGAAATAGTTTTGTCTCAATTAACATTTTGACAATGATTATAACGAACAATATATTATATAAAAATGTATTTACAAATAGTGCATTTTTTGGTCTTAGATGCACCTACACATCAAACATCGCACTATACATACCGATTTTACTATTATTTTAATCGTGGTAACTTTTAGTGCATCATACCAAGTTGTTGCAAAAAGAGATGTGATATCTCACTATAGCTATGAAAACAGACCATGAAATGGAGCAGGTTGCCCTGATTGCCATCAAATAAGTGATTTTGCAAAGGAGGCATCCGTGGAATCCAATCAATTTTTGTTCTTGTTTACACGCACGAAACGCACAAGAATTTCAAGGGTCACAATTTTCCTAGGATACACCAAATGCATTTCTTTCCATGGTTAAGTTCGTTTACTATGCAGAGCTTTTGCCGCGTTCTTGAACAAAAGGATGCGTTTTTTCGAACGCGAGTTATTAGTGCTTGTACAATCGAACTTATAAGCATTAACATTTCGTGAATGGATATATTTGTATTCACGAAAGGCAACCCAATTATGATAATATATACATTTGCAGGTCGTTCATACTTGATAAAAATCTTGATAAAATACAATATAATACCAACACAAAATCTGGTATTGCGAAGTGATAGCGTTTTAGTTGAGGCAGATTGAACATATCTTGAGTTTAAATATTGCTAAGAAATGTTATTTTGCTTATTTTAAACATATCTTAATCTTGTTTGACAAAATGGATAAATAGGTCGTTTGAAGCTTTGTACTTAAACATAATTCAACCCAGCCACATGCAACTGCTTTCGCACTATGTATGCACCAACACTCATACCCATCACAATTGTTGCCAACATCCCTGAATAATAATTTACTGATATTCATCAATAATATCTCCCCTCTACTTAGAGTGTAAAATGGAAATCTCAATTGTGGTTGCATTTTCGACAGCTTGTTGCCTATGGTGAAGTTAAATCTGTCTTCAGCTTCCACGGTTCCAAATTCCGTTTGCTCACTGACTTTGATACGAGCCTAAATTTGAGCCTTAACAATAGTAAGAAGAAAACCATGCGGGAGGTGGATTGCACACCTTAGTTGGATGCAAAAAACAACAACATGAGTTTTAGTAGAAGTCAATTGCATCCAGTAATTGAAAACAATAGCCTAAAAAGGCACGAAACCACTACACAATCAGGGAAGAACAGAGCAACCATCTTGGTTAATGCTTATAGGTACAAGGTTCCCTTTCGCAATGAACATTGACAAACTTACATCATAGGTCTTTCGATGATTCAACATATGAGTAATAGTCTATGCTTTCATGTGTGTGTTGTGCATCTTTGAGTTATTTTATTTAGACTAATCCATACAGTAAAGACATTAGATGTGTCTTTGCGTCATTGCACTTGATTATAGCCGTTTAAGCTCTTAAAAATTTCTAGACGGAAATGCATACAGAGCTATTATGAACCAAGCATTTCGAGCCAATAAACTTTAAATAATAAGCTTCACATATTGAGATGGTAAATCACAGCAGGCCTTAGGTAATGACGGTACAGAGAATTCATTTAAACAAAACGGCTCTTGAACACATCATGTTAAACATATTATTTCCAATAGAAGAACAAAACCTTATCAGAAATAATCTTAATTATCAATTTCTTGATCACTTAATTCTGTATAAATACGGTGTACAATTTATAACAATATTGGTGACTACTACCAAATAAGCTAAATATTTAATAATAAGGGATACTGATATTGATATATTACTTATAACTTGGCTTATGTCTTTTGTGTGTCAAACCTATGTTCTACTTATACTAATTTTGCAAACCACAATCATAAACCATCAAGGCTCTGAATCAACAATCAATATTATACAACACATACGGTTTACTGATGGATTTATAGATTTCTTGGAAAGTGTTTTTTTCAGATATGAAGATGAAACTAATATGAGATTCTGGAAATTATTACGTGTGTCCAAGTGCACAGCATTTGTCGATTAAAAATGTTAATCATAAATCGTTTGACGTTGTACCATTGAAGCCACAAGTAAATATTTATGAAGAGAACTGGAAAAAAAACATCAAAAGAAAATTTCAGTACAATTATATTATAAATTTAAAAAATATATATCATCAAATAAATACAAATAAATTTATAAAGTTAAAATCTCTTCATTTAAATGGAATCACTTAACAGTGTTGATCAATATTTATTTCGCACACAAATAACAATAGATGAACATTACTTACTTCAAAACATCGCAGAAACGAGAAACAAATAATTGAGAAGCTGGTAGACCGGAAGTAGAATTTATAGCATAGCTGTAAAAAATGGTAAGGTGATTCCGGCAGTAGGAATATTGTGAATTATTACAACCAATAAGACTTCATCTGGGAACTGATAACAACTGTTGATGAGTTATTGCGAGTATCATGGTGGCAACCGTAATTCACTGTCAGCAGATATACGAACTCGGGGATTGCCTCGAAAATCTTTACTGCATGAAACATCGATGGATGGGAAAAGAGCATCCGCAAGTTTAATCAGTCGAGACCTACGTGCAGGCAGATCAACAATCATCTAATTTATTCCTCGGCCTACAGCAGTTAACAGATTTTGTAATAAATGTGTAGTAAATTTGTTAGCCATTTTCGACTCGCGTGCTCCCGTCAGAGACATTCTTATCTTCTAGTAGTGTCCATAACCTTCATAAAAAGTGTATGGAATCGTAAAACATATCAGGATGTAATGCAGAGCATCCTTAGCTGCCAACATGTGTCATATCATGAGTGCATGTTCCTCTGTTCAGCTGTAAATATGGAAACAATTACCACGATTATTTACGAGTACAGACATACAATTGGATGAATAATATGACTAGGACGGCAACCATTTTCTCGTTCAATTATTGTTCTTGTTTAAGTTGCGCAACTTACCAAAATGAACCAAAATAATGTTCGCAATGTTCATACGTATTGGCCAATAAACAATCTTTATGTTCTCATGCGTTGCTATTAAATTGATTAACAAAGATGATACCTTGGTAGGGAAGCTGCCTACAAAATGCCCTTGCACTTATGTATAAGTTCCATGGATCTAGCGTAAGAATGAATATGTATTTTAAAGCAAAAACAAAACTATCTGCAAAAAAAACGTACATTTCAAAAAAGTTTGAAACGACCACCAATGACCGAAATTGCAATGTAAGTGGCATCAATTATAATATACGGGAAAAGTGCATGATTCTACTACACTGAAGATAAAATGTATAGCTCTTGATCAGTTGTCGTTTACAAATACCAAGAACTTATGTGTGAAGTCTCAACAAAATGCCTGTATTGACTGCAGTTTAATTGAGTTGTTACACACACACACATGAACCTGAGAATGGTTGACTACTTGATGGACACTGACATCAATTGGACGCCATAATATAAATTATACTCCCTGTCAGATTATCGATTTGCCCAAAAGACAATTGCCTAAATATAACAAATTAATTACATACGGTCAGGACACTATACAATACACATAAAGTATTGAGCATCTGCTAATCTTTGCAAACAAACAATATATTCACAAAAGGAATCGTCTTCAATCAGAATATTGGTAAATGACTGGATGGATAGTCATGTATAGAATAGCTAACATACAGGTCCATAAAAGAACAGGTGGCAATCATGCAAGTTCCTACGGCAATTGAATAAACTGATAATCGACTTAGGGGGATAAATGGTCGAAGCATGCATCAGAAATGATGTTGATGTTACAAAAACATAAAGTCGCTGAAAATAGATGTACGCGTTATCAATTCAAGATTTTGAGATTAGTTACAGAAAGATCATGTATCCCTTTATTATGGTTTTCAAACGTGATATTGCTTGCAAAGTTTGAGGGTCTGTAGATTGTCATATAACATTCAAAGTAGACACGAACAAGTTAAAAGTTGATAATAAAATCGAGTGACAAGTGCCAATTCGCCAAAATGTTACAAACATCTGGAATGACTTAAAGTAAGACGGAACAAATAATCTGTCCTGTCAGGTTCTTCAAAGACGCATACAACTCTCTACATATATTTAATACTAGTATGCGTTACATATAAAAATCTCCCATAAGTAATTGAAAGTGTTAAAATTATATTTTCCATCGGGTGAGTTAAGTGCATCACTTTCATATATACATACCAACGAAATATTCGTGCAGTCAATCCATGGTGAAGGAAACAGTATATAATTATTTAGTTACACGTTAAATTAATCAGGGTGCAGAATTAATGGTGTTTTCAAGGGTTTACACACGGGATGGACAGAATGTAATCACAAGGTTCAGAATTTTATTTTTGCCAATATCTCAAGTTAATTGAAATACTTTAGCAAACATCTATCGTGCAAAAAAGACAGTTTTTCTTGCAGTTTATGCCGAGATCTTAAGGTATGCGAATAAATCCTTGAATACGTCTGAAATCGGTGACATAATGTCACGTTGCGTTTAACAAAACCGTGTAGAATTAATGTAAAATGGAATATTTGAACAAGAACACATGCGTATTAAATAAAATAAATCTGATGTGGTTCACATGGCCATAAGCAGCATAAAAATCTGTCTTTTATGCACTAGTTGAAATTCTTGAGAAAACTTGTTTAACAAAGTTATTTGAAATTAAGCTCCACATTCCGTTGTGTGTAAATCTATTAAAGTTAACAGGTGGAACCCCCCAAAAAATCACGTGATCCTGCATCCTGTTAATGTTTTCTCCGTTTTACGAATACCAAACAGATTCGTTTGTTTACATATATATTAACTGCTCGGAGCGTGAGCATTTCATCAAATAATAAGATATCAGATTCATTAATACTCATCATGTCATTTTTTACATGTATGTTTAATAATACTAATTTATAAAATAACCACAAAGGCAACACTTTTATTTTGTTTGATTGGTATAATTTAATTTGCTTATATGACGAGAAAATACAACTATCCATGTAACGTTAAGATTCTTTGCATTCAAATCTCGGCTGTGGTTAGCGTATTGTTAGTGGACTGGTTTGTTTTAACAAGGAATCAAACGATAATCTTTATTAGACGCTTTCAGCTCGTAAAAGCGACATAATAAACATCACTCCGTCTTCAGATGCGAGTCGAATTGCCATGAGTTATGCGCCCTGATAAATGATTGAAGAATATATACATCAAGACATTTAGCAAAGGCAAACACATCATATTATGTTGGTGGGCAATTTGTTTTATTTTAATGTAAATAAAAACGAAAAAATCATGAAAAATACAAACAAGAGGGTCAGGGTTGTAGGTCGCTCACTGGGAACCGAGAGACTTAACAGTTCGAAGAAGCGTGTGTGATGTTTGTATAATTAATGTCACATTACTTTTACAGAGAAACTCGTTTGAACTTGTCTGAGATAATGATGGTACGAATGTTTTGGTAAGGTGTTGCTGGTTGTGAAAACACAACGTGACGTATAGTGTTGACAAAGTTTAACAGTAACCATACAAGGAACACTGACCCTGTTTTTTAACAGACCGGAGTCTTTTTGTGACTCGCAAAGATGTCAGTAGAGAAAATATTCTGAGAATGTTGCATGAAATTTGATAAAAATGAGACTTGTAATGTTCCCGAGGTTTCACTAAAGCTATATGTAGAATACTGCCCAACCCTTCCCTACCACTGGCGGCTTCTTTTCAATGGATCGGAACCACTTTCGATATATAATAAGACCTAATGTTCTGAGCAAGTTTTATAAATAAAAGACACAAACTGTGACTTCTGGAGTGAAAACTATGACTTCTAGAGTGTTCAATATGTTCAACTATCGGCATTTAATAAAAGCTGCCTCGTAAGCTTTGTGACCATGATTTTAACTGACATGATATCTCAAAGGTTATTGGTAAATTTCATGAAGATCGGACGAAAATGTGACTTCTAGAGACAGTAGAGTGTTCACATAGATTCAGTTCTGCCATATAACGAAAACTGCCTCGACCCTTGTGGCCATGCTTTTAACGGAACGGAAACGTTTCTAAAATATCGTAATAACACAAGTTCTTAGCAAGTTTCGTGAACATTTGACAAAAAATGACTTCTAGTGCTATCATGTCTCTCTCTTTAATTGTACGATGTGACCTTGTATGTAACCTCACGTGACAATGTTTTGAGATCGGCGAACATACCATTGGATTAATGTTCCTACAATGTTTGAGCAAAAAGTGTGGTCACTAAAGTATTATCAAAGTAAATGTTGACCACGCAAGACAGACCAAAGGTGAGCACACAATGTCACTATTTAAACCCATTTTTAAGAAAGCAGAACAATAAAAACAAGCAATTGAAATTACACCCGAAGACGAAACAATCCGCTAAATAACTCTTTTACGAAAGAAAGGCGTCTGATTGCAGATTCCATTCGCGTTCTCAATGAAGCAGACGACTTACACCATAAAGACCACATACGAAACTAATGCCGACGAGATAATGAACGAGTAGTTGCTGGCAACTTAAGTTTGCTTTAAACACATCTCCAATATCATCAAAATTCGCTTACTGTATTTAAAGGGGCCTTTTCACAATTTGGTAAATTGACAAAATTGAAACAAGAGGGCCAAGATGGCCCTAGTTCGCTCACCTGAGAGGAGTCGGTTCATTTAATCTTTACCAAACGTCAAACTTGACCTAGATATTGTCCAGACAAACATACTGGTCAAGTTTCATCATTATTGAACCAAAACTCTTGCGTATGGAGTGATTTTGTTTTTGTAAGATTTTACTTGGTGACCTATATTTTTAGTTGAACCCCCTTACCAAACATCAATTTTTGCTTACAAAAATAAATATTTTGACCAAGATTCATAAAATCTGAAACAAAATTGTGACCTTTAGAGTGTTTACAATGATTTTGTATAATATAATGAAAATTTGGACAATCTAAGGGCAATAATTTTGGCATTAATTATGTGATTTTGCTCATTATCAAATTTGACTGAGATCTTTCAGCAACTTTCATAAAGAATGCTTGAGAAGAGCGAATGAGTGTTTACAAACCAAATGTGGACGAATGAACGGCGGACAAAGACCAATTCTAAAACCTCACCTGAGCAATCAGGTGAGCTAAAAAGTGTGTTTCATCGACCTGAGCCATTTTACCAATGTATTGACTAAATTTCACGATGATTAGGCAAAAAATGAGACTTCTATAGTGTTCGATCACAAGGTTTCTCTCTAGTCACATAAGGAAAACTGCCCCCCCCCCCCTGGCCTCATGTTTTTTTACCGATCATTAGCAAACTCATCTGAGATATATATAAAACCAATCATTTCACCAAGTTTCATGATGATTGGGCAAAAAATGTTACTTCTAGAGTGTTTACACGCTTTTTTAACTATATAATTATAAGAAAACTGCCCCGCCTCCGGCAGCCATGTTTTTCAACTGACCGGAACCATTTTTTAACTCAACTCTCGTATCAAGGAAACAAATGTTCTGACCAAATTTTATGAAAATTGGGCCAAAAATGTGACTTCTAGAGTGTTCACATGTTTTCACTATATACATATAAAGAAAAATGCCCCGCCCACTGGCGGCCATGTTTTTCACCAATCTGGACCATTTTCGAAATCGTCCGAGATATCAATAAAACCAATGTTTTGAATGTCAAAAATTGTGACTTCTAGAATGTTTACAAGAATTCTCAATAGCCAAATAAGGAAAACTGCCCTGCCGACTGGCGGCCATGTTTTTCAATGGACCGGAACCACTTTTGAACTCAACCAACATATCATTAAGACAAACATTTTGACAAAGTTACATGATGATTGGGCATGAAATGTGACTTCTACAGTGTTTACAAGTTTTTCCCTTTTTTTGATCTAGTGACCTAGTTTTTGACCCGGCATTACCCAGAAAAAAGATTGTACACGTATTGAAATATGAAAGGGCCGTCACTAAAACGCTTACGGATTATGCATACAATATAGATAACGTTGAAAACTGCATACGATATGAACAAAGAAGGAAATTGCATACGATATGGACAAAGAAGGAAAATGCAGACGGGATACCGCTTTAATAAAATGGATTTGAATCATTATTTACACGTCACTAAGATGCGCAACACTTGTAAATCTGATATTTTATTAAATATATTAGCATTATTATCCATTATTATCCATAGTACCGCTAGTTTAATCAAAAAGAAAATATTCAAAACCGGTTGTCCGTGGGTAATATGTTACGGGTGTAATTTTTCGGTTTTTTTTTCTTTGCAATTTCATATACAAAATTAAAAAAGACAGGAAATATATAGGTATTTCTGCGTTTTTATATAAATGACACTATTGTCAAATCTTAAATGTAACGTATTTACAGAAATATTCATAAATTAGTCATTAGTCTGTTAATTGCAAATAAATTTGTGTCGTGGTAAAAATAATACTCGTTAAAGAAATAAAAATATTTGCTAACATTAATTATTACATTCTTGATATATTAACGGTGCCGTGAATAAAAAATAGAAGGCGGGATTTTTATTTAAAGTCCGCGTGTAATGTTATACGGGTGTAATACTAAGTTTTAGGTGTTGAAATGACGTGTGAAATAAGCAAATTAATATTTATATTTGTGTTGTGTTACAAACAAAAAACTTTAAACAACTATAAATATTTGCTAAAATTATTATTTCCTTGGTAATGCCACGGCGCTGTTTGATTGTTGTTTGCGTGTTTCTTCTATGTACATATCGTATACAAGAAAACGCAGACGATATAGATAACACTGAAAAGTAATATATATTTCCACTGTTTTTTAAGAATTAACGCACACAATCCATGTTCTAAGAAAAACAACACAAAACATCTAGCTTAATGATTAATATCCGGTCACACGTGTCAAAGGGCTTCAACAGGTGTTAACATTTTCTATACTGGTCTCGAAAAATATCCACAATCCCCCTGCGCGACACCATAGCAGAAGTGTAGAATATACTTACTCTGCAGTACTTGTGTTTTTATAGAAAAAAAAAGTGTTCCACTTTTGGCCCTTTATACACAAGTTATGTGTCAGCAGAGCTGGCAGGTGGACTCCATCAGTTCAAAACTTGTACAATTACAACCATTCTGTACATTGCGTTCAGAACATCCCATAAAGCTCTACTGTTTAAAAATTGCGTTGCGATTGTGAGCAATATTGCCTTTTTGTAAATTTATTCGAGTATTTATAAGTTAATATATTGTGATACATTGTGTGCTTTAAGAATGCCTCTGGTAATAGGTCAAAGGCAAAGTATTTGTCCGATAAGAGTGAATTCAGTGTATTCGCCTATCCGGGATACAAGACTCATGAGTTCGCGAAAGAAGATGCCATCCAAGAGGTGCTACCCTTCTTTTCAGTAAGTATTTTTTTAACTGAATGAGTGTCACTGTTTATACAGAATCTTCCTAAAAACTCTGTTTATATATATAGTTATATATATATATATATATATATATATATATATATTCACACATACCTTCACTTACGGGGTCACTGAATGAGACCATGGTGAGGGGCAGAGTCGGAAACCCGCAAATGTGTATATCGAAACCCACAAATGTGTATATCAAGTCTATAAAAATGCCCCTTTACAATAATATATAATTATATATAATGCCCCTTTACTTAGTATATATGTATAAATTGTAATGGGGGTCTTCAGAAGCCAACAAATATATAGATCTAGATATATATACATATGTTAACAGTATCTATAAAATCTCTTAATACGGTGTACTAGGACGGCATGGCGGACGATTGAAGGCCGGGTTCAAGCAATCCTATAGTCCACTTGTCTCCCATCACGAGTTAACTAAAACTCTGTATCGGAAATGTTATTGAAACACAAGAAATACGAGCCGCATCACATGATAAGATACCTTCGGACACTGCGACCTACATTGACCCAGACAACAGGGTCTGGCGGTGGCTAAAACAACATCTACTCTTTCACTTGACTTGCCAACCTAATCATTGACCCCACATGACACAAAATCGAACTTGGCTTACATATTGTCCAGACAAACATTCTGACCAAGTTTTATGACAATTGATGCAAGAATGTGACCACTAAAGTGTTAACAAGTTTTTTTTAATATAATATTAAACCTAGTGATCTACTTTTTCCCCAACCAAGCATGTCCCAAATTAAAACCGGACACATATTGAATTTTAAATACCAGAAACATAAATATCCATGTCTCTGTAAATACATTTATACCAAGTTTCATCTAGATTGATTCAAAAAGGTGGCTTCCGGAGTGTTAACAAGATTTTTCTAGGATTTGACCTGGTTTTCGACAAAAAGAAATAAAACACTTCAGTATATGTTAAATAGTTTTATTAAACGTTTTACAAACAGAAACACGAATACATAGTATGATACTTCCCACAACAGATTTCAGATTTTATTTAACCAAGGCATAAACTATGCATGTATAAAACATTTTAACAAGATGTGAACTAACAGAAATCATTGCAAAATGTTTAAATGAATAAACCTTTTAATTTCAATTTACTTAAAGAACATAGACTTGCCAGGACTAGAGATAATATTAATTCAAATTTTAAATAGTACAATATCAAACCATGCACTATTTTGAAGGAACAAGTTATTTAAATTGAGAAGCTAATTTAGACTAGAAATTTGTCCATAGGATTTTAACAAGTCACAGAAATGTTCAACACACATGTAACAGAACAACAGGTAGAAAGTATTTGCAGGATTTTATTTTTCAAGATATGTTATTTTACAGTTAGGCAATAGAAAAAAATATTTTAGATTCTCATCCACGCCCGCCCCTGTCCAAAACCACCTGCCCCCCCCCAAAAAAACATTATTTGTAAAAAAATCAGAACATATACAGTTCCAGACACCACGGGTTTTAGACCATCCCTGATATGAAAAAAACATGGCTGATAATAATAAAGGTTTGGGGTAACGATGAATGCCTTTTTCTCAAAATTTTAAATAATTTTTACTACTGTTCTCCGGTTTTTCGTTAAAGAGACTCTCTCAGAGATCGAGATTTTAACTTTTTGTAAATAAATTGTCTTCTACCATAAACACGACAACATACATTTCTAAAGTAACACAGAACTAGATTATTGACAGCTTTCCAAACTTGCTCATATTTGTACAGAGAAGAAAATTAACATTTAAATCGCAGATATGTAAGACCGTTTAAACGGGTTTATTTTGTAAACAACGATCTTAACTTAGAATAAGAGGTGGTGTTTTTAGATACCATCGTCACGTGGGTCTTCGGAGACGTTTACTGAACATGTGCATGGTCGCATACATTATTTGCGTTAGACGAAAATGGGTCGAGCGATGACAAAAACAAATAGAGAAGACATTAATATTTATTGAATCTTGGTCAATTTGGTAAGGAAAATAAAAAATACTCGCATTTTCTACATCAAATGTTCAGAATTCCACCCAAACTAAGCGCACGATTATTTCCCTTTGCTACTATGTTGCTGTGTAGTGTTTATTTTTAGACGTCACGTGATAGCTTGGCGCGCGAAAAAGAATTCCTCAGTTTATTTATAAACCGGCTTTCCCAACGTTGAACAGACTGGCGCGAAGGCTCACTTCACACCAAGCAACAAAAACATGGGGTTTTAGTAACTTATAAGTAAGGAAAATGAAAGCGGTCTTTGGTATAGTGACGAGGAAGTTGAATATCAAATTTTTAACGTTTATTTACTCCCAAATTACACGTGTCTGAGAGAGTCCCTTTAATGAAAAATAACAAGAGGGCCCAAAGGGCCCTGGGTCGCTCACCTTAGGAAAAGGTCAAAGGTCACAATGGAGCCATTTACAGAGGACCACTAATGTTGTCCACCAAATACTGGTAGAGGACCTCTAGATGATGTTATACATGAAATTAATATGAAAGCTCTAGGACTTGTAGTTTCAGACAAGAAGATTTTTGAAAATTGCATTTAGAAAACCTATTTTTTTACCCCTTGACCTACTTATGCAACCAATCAGAACCATTTGAACAATTGTGGTAAGGGGACCGTTAATGTTGAGTTTGTTCAAATTCCCATTAACGGTTCAAGATAAGAAGTCATTTAAAGTTTTCCTTATATAATTCAATGTAAAATTGTGACCCCCGGTGCGGGGTCAATTTTAACCCTAGGGGCATAACTTAAACCAAATTTGGAAGAGGACTTCTAGAGGATGCTATATACCAAATATGAAAGCTCTGGGTCTTGTAGTTTCAGACAAGAAGATTTTTGAAAGTTGCATTTTAAAAACCTTTTTTTTTTGACAATGTGTACTTATGCAACCAATCAGAACCATTTGAACAATTTTGGTAGAGGACTACCCAGGGACCATTTCTGTTGAGTTTGGTCAAAATCCCATTAGCAGTTCAAGTCATTTAAAGTTTTCCTTATATAATTCAATGTAAAATTGTGACCCCCAGGGCGGAGTCAATTTTGACCCCAGAGGAACAATTTGAACAACTTTGGTAGCGGACCTCTAGATAATGCTACATACCAAATATGAAAGCTCAGTATAAAACAGATTCTAGATTGGACATATTTACTTATATAATTATACAGTAGAATCACAATTGTGTGTGATGTAAACACATACATCTAACATAATTAATTTCTAAAGTAATATGAACTCAAGAACAAGTACCGGTAGAACTGTATTAACAAGCAACAAAACTTACAACAGATTTTAGGATATTACAACAATTATATTATGTCAAAGTAGCACTAGGTCACACTTTCACAATGTAGTTAAAAGAATTATGACTATAGCACAATACTAAGATTTACATGTAATTAAAAATCCATGACATGATTTATAATGAATAAAATTATTCATAACAATTTTACAAAATAATACTAACTTGAAAAAGTACAGATGTATATTACGTATTCATTAACTTTTCCATTTTATAAGAGGATGAATTCTAAAATATTTATAAATATTTTTTTACGTGTAGATTTAAAGTGACTGAAACAGTACTGAAACTCATCACCTAAACAACTTCACAAAGTACATATTCTTTGGTTACGTTCTATGCCAAAATGGCGTAATAGTTCAATAGGAAACCAACTACTCATTGTATGAAATTTACAAAGCCGTCTATACATAGAAACAGATAAAATATCAATATAGTTTTCAAAGCACCAATTTTTCTATCTGATAAGAGTTATATTGTTCTTATTTACAATAATCTGGCAGCCATTTTGATAGTTTACAATTACAGTGGGGGAAAATGTTAATAGCTTCTGTTATTTTTTAACTAAATATAAAAAATATTGTTAACAGCTCTGAGAGGGTATATTAACAAGATGGCCCGATGGCCCTTAGACACTCACCTGAACAATTAGTGTACTAGTTCATGTCAAAATATCCAATAATGTTCTAGCGACAACTGCCATCTCTTGCATCATAAAGAAATGATTTAATCAATTTTGTCAAGGATAACCCAAGGATCACTTCTGTAAACTTATTTGGCAAATTTGGCGTAGTGGTTTAAAAGAATATGCCACTTAAAGATTTTTTTTATTTTTAGTAATGATAGTCATCTTGTGCAACAAAAGCAGAACAAATAAAGCAATTTTAGTATAGGGTCACCCAATGATCATTCTTGTAAAGTTTTATCAAAATTGGCATAGTTTAGGCGATGTCATTTGAAGCAGGTTGACACACCACGGACAACGGACGTAAGGTGATCCTAAAAGCTTCGTGCTCAGGTGAGCTCAAAATGGTATCATTTTAACTGTTATTCATTTTGCATTTTAGATATAAATATATTTTACAATATAATATTGTCTACAGAAAATTATAAGCATAAAAGTTACACTATATGATTTTTTTCCCATAATTTGACTGAAAAGAACATTGAACAATAAATGGTCTGTTTGTTTAACCTCATTTTTAGTTTTTAATTATGACATCTTAAGAATTTCAAGAGCTTTCCAATGAAATATGAACGATAGGTATATGACCAGAAATGATGAAATTAAAAGAAAATGAAATTTCTGTTTATATACATTTCATATAGAAATCTACTGATATTGCTGGACTATCAATATTGCCATCTCTGTGCATCTTGCATGTGCCCATGACATAAAATGGGAACTTTGTATACAGTAATACACGATTTGAAACTATGTAAGAACCAGAACAATGTATTATTGTTACATTACGGTAAAAATTCAATGTGCCTGATGATGTGCTGGGCACAAACCTTCTAAGAATCAATGGCAGATAAAATTCTTTGGGCATGACCAGCATTTGCCTGGATCAGCTTGGGTGCAAGATGTCTCATGGATTATGCTATTCAATGACACACAACACATCAGATAGTAATACATTGTAACACAATTTGGCTGCAATATTATCTGCATTTTTATCTTGTAATTGCAAACATAGATATATGAACCTTCTAACATTCATATGTATAATACTAATACTGACCAGACCATGTCCAAAATGGAATGAAGATACCAATCTTAAAGATCATTAATTAATAATAAAAGAGTAAAACAATGAATGTCCACAGTAGCACAGCTTTACTTTTTTTCTCAAAAATATGTAAAACTTGTAAAATGTGATAGAACTGTTGAACTAAATAAAATGTGAAAGTTGTAGAGGACTAATTGTAGTTACCTTGAACAAATTTTTTTTTTTGATGAAACAAGAGTCGTAATGCCCCAATGCTTGTCTTTTTTTTGAAGGTCACCAAGAAGGTCACACTCAATGAAATATTCTCTATGAGATACACATACATGCCAAATATCAAGTTGCTATCTTCAATATTGCAAAAGTTATGGCCAATGTTAAAGTTTGTGCAAACAAACCAACAGACAGGGCAAAAACAATATGTCCCCCAGCATAGACTGGGGACATAAAAAACAGGCAACCAAGAAAAAAGGCATACCAACAAAATTATTAATGGGGATATTTCTAAAATTATGCAATCTAAAGTTATGATTCTTGTGGGCTGCACTTCTATACACCACAACCTACGTTTATTCCAAGTTTGATGTTAATTGGCCTTATAGTTATGAAGTTATGACTCAGAAAAGAAAATTTAAAATGTGGTATAATTCTGAAATTAAGCAAGCTAGAGTTATGGTTCTCGTGCACTGCACTTCTTCTCAATGAAATCAATCCATATATGAATTTTCATGTGAAAAGCTCTTATACTTTAAGAGTTATACTCAGAGATCTGGAAGCCGCCCACCCATGGGTGATCACATAATATGTCCGTTTTTTCAAACGGGCGTTAACAAAACTTAGTCAGATACCTGTCAAACAGGCTACAACAGTAGATAGCAGACCATTTATTTGGTCAAGGGACATCTACTGACCGACTACAATATCAAAAATAAAATAACCTGAGGTATATACAAAACTTAGTCAGATACCTGTCAAACAGGCTACAACAGTAGATAGCGGACCATTTATTTGGTCAAGGGACATCTACTGACCGACTACAATATCAAAAATAAAACAAAATATAACAAAATAAAGCCGTGCAGGAACATATAATTTTACTACATCCATTTAAGGAATATACACAAATTTAAAGTGTCCACTGTGACCTTGACCTATAAACTGGGGACAAACATTCATCTTATTCGTGCTCAAAGTAGTAAAAAATGGATATACAGGTTTAATAGAAAAGGACAAAGAACTTAAGTCAGATACCTGTTCAACAGGCTACAAAAGTAGATAGCGGACCATTTATTTGGTCAAGGGACATCTACGGACTGACTACATTATCAGAAATAAAATTAAATAATTTTTGCTATATTTTTCTTTCAAAGGCTGTTTCACATAAAAAATTGGGCATTTTTGTAAGTAAAGCAGTGCGACAAAATAAATAAAAATCCCTCTATTTCCAATAAACATTGTTTCAAAATACAATACCAAGTTTTAAAACACAAATCCATACATGCCCTGGGGTACTTAATAATTAATTAACTAGTAACTCAACAACTAAATGCAGTTGTTGCCCCAGACATTACAGTCAAACAACTTACAGACATTAATAGTCACACAACTTATGGACATGACAGTCACTTAAATAATTAACATTTAAGTCACACAACTTACGGACATTACCGTTACTTAGAATAGATTATTAACATTAAAGTCACACAATTTATGGACATGACAGTCACTTAGGTTATGAACAATTAAGTCACACAACTTACGGACATTACAGTCACACAACTTATGGACATTACAGTCACACAACTTATGGACATTACCGTTACTTAGAATAGATTATTAACATTAAAGTCACACAATTTATGACATTACAGTCACTTAGGTTATGGATGTTAAAGTCACACAAGTTATGGACATGCCAGTTACTTAGTTTAATAAAATTACAGTCACACAATTTATGGACATGACAGTCACTTAGGTTATGAACAAATAAGTCACACAACTTATGGACATTACAGTCACACAACTTACGGACATTACTGTTACTTAGAATAGATTATTAACATTAAAATCACACAACAATTTATGGACATGACAGTCACTTAGGTTATGAACAATTAAGTCACACAACTTACGGACATTACAGTCAGACAACTTATGGACATTACTGTTACTTAGAATAGATTATTAACATTAAAGTCACACAATTTATGGACATGACAGTCACTTAGGTTATGAACAATTAAGTCACACAACTTACGGACATTACCGTTACTTAGAATATGTCACTTAGGTTATGGACATCAAAGTTACACCAGTTATGGACATAAAAATTGCTCACATTTAGAAATTTGTTAATTTTAAAGTCACATACATTATAAACAATAAATGCCAACAGGCTGTGGATATTATGGTATAATGTTATAAAAGACGCCTTGATAATAGGGATAAAAGATACACTAGTGATGGAGTTCAGATACACAAATCATGCCTATTATAGTATTAATGACACAGAAAGTTCTGTAATTAAATTTGAAGTATTTGAGTTTGTAGAAGAACTTGACCTTTGACCTAGATGGGTGACATTGAAGTTACCAATTCACTATTTCAAACGTTCAGCTGTATGAGATACATTACATATGAGATATTAAGTATGTGAAAGAAGTTCTAACGAAGTTATAGTGTATATTTAATGAGCGCTTTTAACCGTATATTTGACCTTTGACCTTTCATCACTCAAAATGTGCAGCTCCATGAGATACACATGCATGCCAAATATCAAGTTGATATCTTCAATATTGCAAAAGTTATGGCAAACAAGCCAACAAACAAACAAACCAACAGACAGGGCAAAACATGTCCCCCAGTATAAATTCAAATAATTTGAAAAAAAAAAAAAAAAAAAAATGAATAAAAAAAAACTGTCTTCTTTTATATCATTTTTGTTTACATTTTGAGCATTTTTTTATCAGTAATATAAATGTGTCAACTCTTAATCTATTTCAATCAATCCTCCCTGGTTAAGTGGAACAGTGCTTGACTGCAGAACCATAGGTTCAGCTATAAGAAAGAATCAAACGATTTGTCACTTTAAATGAATATTATACAATAAATTATATTTTTTAAAGAAAAAAAGCTGCCTGCTTTTATATCATGTTTGTTTACATTTTGAGCATTTTTTTTATCAGTAATATAAATGTGTTAACTCTTAATCTATTTCAATCAATCCTCTATGGCTAAGTGGAACAGTGCTTGACTGCAGAACCATAGGTTCAGCTATAAGAAAGAATCAAACGATTTGTCACTTTAAATGAATATTATACAATAAATTATATTTAAGCAATTGAAAAATTTGGTAAATAACATCAAAAACTTAACTTATTCGGTTGTTGTCAACAACACTAACCCATTTTTCTCTATATATAAAGTTTAAATTATCTTAAATTATATAAATTAATTCGTTAAAGGATTATTGTTTTTAAGCATTATTGCGTGTTTTGTATGTTATCATAAATAGTGTAATTTCTGATAGGTCTACCTTTCACAATAAGTTTATAATTTCCAATATGTCTCAATATCAAATGACAATACATAAACAGTAAAATTAAGTGCACACTAAAATGTTATAGAAATTAAAAGCATAAAAAAAAATGTGTAACAAATCTGGATATAAGCTAGTCCATATGGCTGTTTTTCTTAAGCCTTCTATGCTTCAAGTGGCTTGTATTTCAAATTTGAAACTAAAAATGTTTCACTGACACGGATGGGCATAAAAACACAGTAAATGTTGATACCCTATGAATGGAAACAATGGATAACAGACATTTTTCGTTTGTCTTTGTTCAAGTTGCTGATCTTCTTAATAATGAGATGTGCTTTTCTCATCCAAAGAATGCCGTTGTTCTTCCTGCTTTTTGCCATGGCCAACTGTACTTCTTTGTTTCTAGGTGTTATGCCAGAATCCAAATAAGTCTTAAAATACTCCTTTATTTCAGCAACTTCGTCTACACTCCATTTTTGTCTTGTGTTGGTTTTGACCAAAATATATTATTTGAATAATTCATAGGTGCCATCTACTGGTCACAGCCAACTACACTATGTTTCTTTAACTTAGGCCCAACTCTTTCACAGTGTTTGAACATACAAGGTCACTTTGACCTTTGACCTAGTCACCTAAAAACAATAGAGGTCAACAAAAAAACAAACCTTCCTATTAAGTTTCACAAAGCTTGGCCCAACGGTTCTCCAGTTATTGATTGGAAAAGCAATTTCCTCCAAAGGTCACTGCGAAAACTAAACAGTGAAAGTCATTTATAATTTCAAAAACACATGTCTTTGCAAAGTCCAATTCACTCATCAATTTCGGCATTCTGACACAAGAAATGTTCATGATCATACAACTGTAAACCAATGGCTTTATTTTTTTTTAAATTACCCTTATCTAGCAGTGGTTGAATTCAGTTCATATTTTTTTGTATTTTCCTAATTTGATGTTGTTTATTTTTGTCCGAATAACAGCTTCTGATCTGTCTTGCAACACAGGATAACACTTCTGTGCTTTCCTGATCTCCATTGTTGAAACGTTTTTCTGCATTTTTATCTGAATGTCAAAGGCTTCCCGTAGAGCACTCTCCTCCTCTTTCGACCATCGTTTTTTTGATCCTGAAATATTAAAAGAAAATGCAAATTCTTATATCTACTTAAGGCGTCTAACTATATTTGAAGGCTATAAAATGCATTTTTTTGTTTTTAAATTATATTAAAAGACAACTTTGTTATCTGCATATTGATACCATTTTTATGCAGATATGATAAGTAGATATTGTATAAAGCGCCGTTTGTTTCAACGCATCGCACGTTTCTACTTTTGTTTTCGCCGCGCTGCCATATTGGGAATCGCAGTCACTCAGTAAGAGGGGCGCCTACGGGGTAATCAGCGCATTGATACAGTTGTGCGATTTATTGCCCCTTATTAAACAGATTAACGGCTATGAGAAAGAATACTGTTTGTGATTAAGCCTCTGTCATTCATTCATTTAACTGCAGTTATGGGAAACAAACGAAACAAACAGGCAATTACGAAATTTGATGAGACAGTGAAAGATAATTTGAAAGAAATATGCCGTGGATCTTGGTTTACGGGACCCGTGTATGATGATACGGGGAGTATCTGCATAATATATAAGTTATTTCTAAATTACCAACCAATTTAGAGCATCAAACAACATGTTCCACAATTTGCTTCACCCATCGGAGAAACCGTTTAACATGTGAAAATTAATGTCTTTTGACATGAAGCGTGACTATGTCATTTAAAGATCGCAATTATCATCGGTTACTTTGACAGTGGCCAACATAAGAAAGGTGCATTTTAGGTACATGTTGTATTGTTTGAGAAAGGTGTTGAGAATAATTATATTGCGTTAATTATGTAACCGTAACAACCCATTGAAAACCATCAACACATTAAAAACAATATTAACCACGCTTGGAATAATGTTCAAATGCACTGCACTAAAATGCATATTATTCTTTTGTATGGAAAGGGGTATGTAATAGGGCATATTAAAATTCCTTTTCAATTCAATTGGCGAGGATATTTACAATATCAATGTTGAGTAACGAGATAGTATTATATTATACTATACGGTAAAATTCTACTTTAATAATATATAATTATTTTTAAAAGAAATTTCAGTATATTGAAAAAAAATATTATTAAAAGAATGATTATGAACTTGCCTTTATTCAAAGTATCTTATATGTTATTTAGATCATTTATTTCATGTATTATTTAAAATACGACTTGAAAATAATTTTAATAACAGAACATATATTTTATATTCACTTATTTTAAGACATTTCGTGTATCTTAATTATCACAAATGTTTAAAAGAACATTAATTAATGTAATTTCATGAAACTAAAAATCAAAGTCATGAAGGGCCGGAATAGCAGCTCTAAGAGCTGTATGTTATTGTGAAAGGATTTACAAACATGTTTACCGAGTGAGAAATGAGGAATGTTTCTAGATGTGTGACCATGTTATTTTCACAATGCTGAAGGAGACTGTCATAGGCGTTGGTGAGCATGTTACCCTTGTAGGTTTGGAAGAGGTGTAGGTTGGATATTTAATGTGACAGTGTTATACACAATGGCGACAATAACACAGGCATTGTATACAACACATTTATGACAAGAATCATTTTGTTTAGTAAAAATAATGAGCTGTTATTGCTGCATGTGACAAGCCTAATTACAACATTTGTTGATTATTTTGTTGGACGGAGTCTATGAATTGGTTTATGTGATGATTGTCGAAAGATCTGCAACTTGATTAGCCGATAGATATGGATTATTGCCCTGATAACTTGTCTGATAGGGTTTTAGATCTTTGTGGGCGTGATTTTAGAGAACTGATTTTCCAATCGTTTGGAGTTTTTGAATTGGGATAGTTTTGTTATTTGTTATCTGATTTTCAGGCGGTTTTCGACACATCAAAATCTATCCCCCGGGGAGGGAACCGTGTCACAGAATTTTTATTGTCCAATTTAAAAGAAAGTTGTGTTATTTGAAGTAATAGAGGGTAATAAAAATAGCAAAAAAAAATGGTTATTTCTCAATATCTTTGAAACGCATTCGGATATCAAAATTTTGCAACACGGTTCCCTCCATATTGATATTATTTACAATACAAAGTTTGTTTGAATGAAATTGAAACACAATTGTAAATTTTATCGCAAATCAAAAACTTTGGAATGTGAACAATTTTCTTTTCATAATTATGACACGCAAATGCAAACATTAAAAATATAAACCTTAATGACATTTTAAAACAGTACTTTATCGATGTATATGCTTTAAACATAATTAAAATATTCAGAAGTGTGAAAAATCTATAATAGGCTTCAAATATAGTTAGACTCCTTAAGTTTAACACTGCAAAATAGAGGGCCCAGATGGAATATTTCCTTCTATACATATAAAGGTGGACCACATAAATATATACATATAAAGGGTGTGGCCAATATGACCCCAGTGGCATAATATGAGCAGACTTCAAACCTCTAGTTAAAATAGAGGCCAAACTCTGTACAGGTTACTTCATATTACACCGTTATGAACTTTTCAGCTCTAATACATGATGTAATATGCATCAAAAAGTCATTATTGACCAAGGCGATAGCCGAGAAGTCTTTAAACTAATATTAATAATAAACTAAGTGAATCCTAGTGTTTCCCAATACAACCCTATGAAAACTTAGCAACACTGGAGTAGTGCCAATTATGACCCCAGGCCATAATTTGAACAATATTGGTAGAGAACCATAATACCATGCTACATACATAATATCAATGCTCTAACTCTTGTGATTTCTGACAGGATTTTTAATTTTTTTACATGATGTCACAATTCAACAGCCTCCTGTTCAAGTAAACTGGTATCAGGATTGTGTCAAACCATCTCTCCAGTTCACTGACATAAGGATGTTGTAAAAAGTGGTAAATGCCATCACAATTCCACAGCAACCTCTTCAAGTACACTGATATGAGAGTGCTATTTACTATCACAACTGTCAAACAAAGGCCATAGTTCAATAACTATTCCAACTAGAGTAATCAAACTTGATTATGGCAGTAGATGTGATAGTGGAGCAGACACATGTGAAGTTTCAAGCTAATACATTTGACGTTTTTGTGATATTCATGATAAAGTGTTTGCATGCTAAACATTAACCAAGGTGTCATGCCTGGGCGAGTACAATAGCTCAGACTATTCTTCTGATAATCAGGTTTATTAGAATGACCTAGCTGAGGCTAATACCTACAGCCTTCACATCAGAGGAAACTGTATTTTAACTCAACCAACCTGGGCTGATTTTAGTTTCATTAAAGAGAAACTTCAGTTTTTAGTCAGTCAGGACACAACACTTTTTACAGCTACAAAAGTATTCATATAAAATAAATACCTGTACATGCATGAGGCTTCTGTACAGCTTCTGTTTCAACTTCAGGAACATCCTCATAGCTGTTGTCTGGTTCAGACAATTCTTCAAATGACCCTGCTTTGTAAGGTTCAGGTTCAGGTTCAGGCAATTCTGCAAGAAAGGATGTGTTGCTCTGCTGAGAGTGTGTGTGGCAACTTTTAGCATTATTTCCGTCATATCATGGCGGTCAGTTAACCTACTCACCATTCCTGGGCATACTTAGGGCTCTGGCCTAAGTTGGTAACTAAGCACAAACCTACACCAGACTGACCACTTCCCTACATAAATCAGAAGTAGTGGAAGAATAACAAGAGCCAGATGGAAACAACTGCACTCTTGACTATTCGAAAAGTCAGAAATGAAGCAAAGTAAACATATTATGCTCATTTTAAATGCGACATTATTTCAACTGGGGAGTGAGTCAGGAATTCGATCTAAACCTTTCCCACCAACAAGAGGGCCATGATGGCCCTGAATCGCTCACCTGCGTATCAGTTGCCTCTGTAGAGGGTCCATAAATTTTGCAGCACCATATCAGAAATAAATGCAAACAGAACCTAGCGCAACTGTTTAATAAGTGTAGTGTAGTCTATTTTAGCAACAGAGAACTTGACCTTAACACAGACAACAAGGTAGCAATCCAAAGTTGTGTCTTAATATTAGCTACCCACACACCAAGTTTGGTGTCAATGGTCACAGCTTACTCAAGTTATTAAATGGAAACTGAATTTCATTTTTAGCAACCTGAGTGACCTTGATCACAGACACCTAGGTAGGAATCCCAAACTGCCTCTTGATATAAGCTACCTATATACGAAGTTTGGCGTCAATAGGCCAAAGCAAACTCAAGTTATTAGGTGGAAATTGAATTTCATTTTTAGCAACAGTGACCTTAATCACAGACATCTGGGTAACAATCCCAAGCTGCCTCTTGATATAAGTTACCCATACTTTAAGTTTGGAGTCAAAAGGCCAAAGCAAATTCAATTTATTGAGCTGCAACTGAATTTCTGTTTTTAACAACAGTGACCTTGACCTTGATACTATGGTCATGATTTGAACAACTACTGTAGACATCAGTGCCAGGATGCTTCAGGACAAATTTGGTTAAAATCTATCTAGTGGTTTGAGAGGAAATGTTGTTTAAAGCAAATTGTTGAGGGACGATGGATGCCGGACGAAGAGCGGTCACAATAGCTCACCATGAGCCTAAGGCTCAGGTGAGCTAAAAAAAATTACTGCATGTATAGAGTAAGGGGTAAACTGACAGTTTAAGGTTTAAAAAATACTTGTTGTTTAACAAAATCTTAAAACTTTTGCACAGTTGAGCTTAAGTTTTAACCAGCACAGATACTGTGAATATCCTTATTCCTATATTAGCTAACAACTTACCATCAAGGCTGACCGACGAAAGGTCGCGACCATTAAACCCCTGTAGTTTACCATCTTCTAAAGCTAGAAGAGCCCTTGCAACTTTTGTTCGTTCAAGCACTGACGTCTGCATTCTGTACACGTCAGTATGTATGGCAACAGAGTGTCCCATGTGATCAGCAATTAACTTCAGCTCATCATCTCTCATATCCATTATCTGTAAAATATGATAACCTATCAATTAAGAGTGCCATGGCCATGCCATAATCTATGGCATGTGATCTTAGACTGGTCAGACATCAGATAGTTACAGAGTTTGTTCCCTACCCAATATGGGATATATGGTTAAACTGTTCTGTGGAATAATTCTATGGAGCTTGCTGGCTTTATCAAGTCTTTTAGGCTTGGTCATGCTGATCATCAAATATTAACATGTAATACTTAAAAACAGGAATTATGCTGTAGAAAAAATAGGGTTGGTATTTCAGCAATTTATTTAAGATGGCCCCTTGTTCACAAAGAAATTGCAAATCTGGATCAGGATAAAGATTTTTTTACTGTGAATTTCTTCCAAACCAATGTTTTAAAACAGGAATGACTCCAAATGAGTGAAAGAATTATAAAGAGAAATGCAATGATGCAAAGTGGTTTTATTTTATTGATGTCTTGAGACAGAAAATGTTGATTATTGATTTGAACTGAATTTAATAAATTTAGATCAGGTAAAATTTCAGGATCATTGAAAAATTGGATAATGCAAGACAGTGAACAATTGGACATTCGCTTCCCCTTGCAGCAAAAATTTTAAGAGACCTATTTACCTGAGTAGTAGTTGCCAAATACTTTCTCAGTTTTGTTGTCCTGACCCGTTCTGGAAAGGCAAGATTGTGACACTTAGATGTGACCACTCTCAGTGCTTCACAGCCATCCTGTGGTGAATCTGTACATCTGGAGAATAGGAACGTGTTTGTTGATGGTACACCAGCCTGCGCACGAACCATCAAGAGGTGCGACAAACCTTCCACCATGTCGGTGCTTAGAATTACAAACACCTTCCTCAGTCCCCGAGTGCTCTTCCCTCTTACCTCAAGAAGTTCCATTCTGAAATGATAAAAGTAACTACTACCTACAATAGCAGAAAGAATGCTGACACTTATATGTTTGTCAATAAATTACTGTTTTTCCAAATGTAACGTTTAATTCTCCAGCATGTGTTTGATGACATCAGTACTTTTGAGACCTCAAAAGCTGTAATATTATCTTTAAAAGAACTGACCAGTATGTGGTAAGAAAACACAAGTGCCACATTTGTCAGGGTAAGACAAAGTGAATCTACCAGTCCCATGAGTTGTAAATAAGGAAATCTCACCCTGAGGGTTAGAGATATATGTCCAAAAATGAGGCTTGCCTTAGTTTTTGGACATATATTAATTATATCTAACCGGAGGGGTCAGATTTCCTTATCCACAACTCAAGGGGGGGGGGGGGGGGTAAATTTGTTTTTTCTCACCTTTAAATTAATCTATAATTAAAACACAGATTTGAAATTGTGACGTACAGACAAACGGACACCGAGGCGATAACAAACTATGTTCCTTTGGGAGTATAAAAACAAACAAGTGTGACCAATTGACAATTTAAACACATAACTTGTTACTACTGCAAGTGCTGTATCGTTAAAATAGTAGTTGACTCTTTCAGTTATTTGGATATGCATATTTGCAACATGACTAGCTTTTTTACAAATTCTTACGAATGAAAATTAGTCTGTCAGTAGTAGTCAGGTAGTTTGAGACAAATCTATCTCAGACTGAAATTTTGGCGGACAAATCTGTCCAAAGAGTGAGAAAAATTCTCAGTCCTTGGGGAATGGTTTTGTTACAGTTCTCTTGTGCCTCAGGGTGCACACAATCAAAGCCCTTGAATCCAGAATACCTTGTCTTACTCCAACAAACTTAAAAGGTACTTATAATTTGATACACTACTAAAACATCTGAAATCAGTTTTGAATGCCATAATCAGGAATATTGAGCATTACCTCTTTAACAGAGCCTTTTCACTGACAGCCAGGGAATTGTAGATTTCGGTGTTTGTGTCTAATTCATCTCCTCTTATTCGCTTCTGGAAGTCACTCACTTTCAGCTCAGAGACCTCATTTACTCTTCTTTTGTTGAAGAGTGCTATGCGGGCGATCAGTAAGTGTGTTATGTACACATACTCGGGATATGTTGGTGCTGGGTTTTCCATTTTTATTTGTATTTCTTCCACAAGAAATTTTTTGAGGGACACTAAATCTTCAGTAGAAGGAAGTTCACATCTTTTGTTCATTGCTTTTAGACGCTTGCTTCTGTTGGCGACTGATGAAACCTTTCCCTTCCACTCGGCATCGAACATTTCTGTGAACTCGTTTGCCTCTTTTTTCCGCCTACAGTCCTGTCTGCGAAGGCACATGCTTGATTTCAGCAGGCTTACCTGTTTTATATAATGTCCTAAGTTTAAGCCCAGCTGTGATGAACCAATTTCTTGATACATTTCTTTCACAGTTTTTGCCACTAAATCAAATTTTTGAGCACAGATGAAATGGCTTAAAGGATAGCTGAACAGTTCCTCTCCATTTAATCTTACAAGCAGTCTGGCTAAGCTTCTCATTTTTGTTCTCACATTGTCTTGGTCTTTCAGTCTTTGCTCTTCCAGTGGTCCCAATCTTCCCAGATGATACAACCCAAACTGTCTTATTAACTCATCTTCCTGACAAACTTTCTTCAGACCAGGATTTTCTTTGGTTTCTTTCATTTTATCAATAACTTCATCTAACATTTCAATATCTTCATCCTGTTGTTGAAGAAATGGGGCTATTTCACATCTAGCTTCTCTAATGAAGTTTCTCTCAGTGTCATTTTCAGCCCCATCTGGTTTGAAACTGCAGGTTTTGACATGTGACCATAGAAGTTTGTGATGGTAAAAACCTTTACAAAAACGACAGTGAATATAGTCATATGCATTTGCTGGGACGCCTGGTCTCCTGTACACAATCAAATTCCCCTCTCCTTTCTGAAGAACCTGTTAAAACAGAATAAAGATGTTTATGATAGTCCTGCATATATCTCCAAAGAAAATATGCTGTAGTGACATTTTCTTTAGATATTCATGATTATAGCGTTTGCACACTTAACTTTAACTGAAAACCAATGATAACAACAGGATGACTATTAAAGCCCTTCTTATTCTTCAAATGATCAAGCTAAAGGAACCTGTGGATCGAATTTGAAGCTTAAAGATGGAAAAGTAGGTCATGGTCACATTCATTTATTTTCCCACATACATGTAAAATAATGTACCTGATATTGAAAATAGCCCATGTTTTCAATTTCTGCCAATACATACAACTTTGTTGGCCCTGAGAAACAAGTTCAATAGGCCAATCTTATGCAACAAACCTCTTAGTCTAGTTGATTCTTCACGCCAAAGATCTAAGGACTTTTGGTCGTGTACATGAAGGATTTCATATACTGAGAGGCAAAAGAAAGTTAACAGTGTACCTAAATATTAATTTCTTTTGAATGAAAACAATTATCAACCTAAAATAAAAACTGGAAATGAATTTCAAACCATTGATTGAATAAATACAGTGACTTCGCGAGGAACAACGTTTGACATGATGTCATTATTGAAGTTGTTACAAGCATACCCACACGGCTCTTAGTGCATCTGTGAGTTTTGCCATAAAGACAAAAAGTAAAAGCAGAGTTTTGCTACACGGAGTACCAACATTGACATGCATAAGTTTTCCTTTTAAAATCATTCAAAAAATCATTTACCAAATTGGTGAAAGATAAAAAAAAAATTATTCACAAAACAAAAGTGTAAACTCTCTTTTGTTTCTCAGTACACGTGTATAAGAGGAATGTAGGTGACAAGTATGGTATGGCTAAGGAGCATGGATGAAAAATAAATGACCATAACTAACAAGAGGGCCAAGATGACCCTTAATTGCTCACCCGAGTAAAATTGATCCCAGGGGCATAATATGAACAATTTGGTAGAGGAACTTTAGTTGATGCTTTATGCCAAATATCTTGGCTCTAACTTTAATGGTTTCTGACAAGATTTTTTATGAATTTTCCCTATATAACTCTATGTAGATTTGTTGATTCCCGGAACGGGCCATTTTTGACCACAGGGGCATAATTTGAACAATCTTTGTAGAGGACCACTAGATGATGCTACATCCCAAATATCAAAGCTCTAGCTCTCCTGGTTTCAGAAAAGAAGATTTTCAAATTTTGTCCTTTGCCCTTTGAAACAATTATTGATGAAGCACAATGACATTCAAGGATCAGAAAAGCTTACCATGAGCACTTCGTGCTCAGGTGAGCTAAAAAGTCACTGCTAAATATTGCTTACCTCAACATTATGATTGAAGTTACCCTCATTCTTTAATTTCTGTAGCTCTGCTCTTTTACTTTTGCTTTTCAGCTCCATTTGACTTATTTTCCTCACCCTTGGTTCTGCTGCATGGACAGCAAATAGGTGTTTTGACATCTTAGACTTGTACAAGTTCTTGCAATAGTAGCAATAACTCTTTTTAGAATAGTTCCTTTTGCCATCATTGGATTTGTAGGATTCAACATAAACTGAAATTGATATAAATGCAAGATCTGGATGATGCCTTAAATCAACTGCTTTCTAAGCAAGTTTGTTTTTGTCACAAAAAATAGGTCTCCCCCCACCCCCACCAACATTTTTCAAATTCAGCATTTTTTAAATTTTAAGCAAACCTTTGATAGGAATAATATTAAATGTCAATGCCACGCACACACACACGCACGCGATGATGATGTATACGTGTATTGTGGGGTTGATTATGTATACATGTAATGTGGGGTTGATGATGTATACCTGTATTGTGGGATCGATGATGTATGCGTGTATTGTGGGGTTGATGGTGTATATGTGTATTGTGGGGTTGTTGGTATATACGTGTATTGTGGGGTTGATGGTGTATATGTGTATTACACACACACACACACACACACACATTCACACATACACACACACATTTAAGAAAATCTTTTTTTATAGAGCAAAAGACATAAGGGCAAACAAACAAGTTTCTTTAGGCCTTAAGTGTTCATTTACCATTTTTAAAGCAAGATTTCTTCCACGTCTTCCCATGATGTCCATCACTAGTATTCTTGCTTGTAGCATCACTGAAATAGACAAGCAACCATGTGTCGTCCCCGGTTTTAACCACGTGGTTTTAACCCGTTAAAACCGCCACGGTCAATACTCCCAAAGTGGTTAATACTGGTCAATAGAAAATATTAACTTTTCTTTTTACATTTTTCAGCATATTTCTTTAATCATACACTACTCATAGTAGAAATATCAGATATACAATGAAATATGCAGTTAAATACATTTGTGTATCAATATATTACTGGATATATGGACCATTGAAGTTTGCAAGACCTGATCATGTGGTCAATATACTTTGATAAGGTGGTCGATTGAGGTTTAAATAGCGGGTGTAAGAGGTCAATATACCTGAATAAAGTGGTTACTTGAGTTTAATAACCAGTTTATATTGTCGAAAGGCCTTAATTAAGTGATTGATTGAGATTGTATTAGCCAGTGAATCAATGTATGTGATCAATATGCTAGGTTAGTTGGTCTATTGAGATTTAAATGGCTAATGTATGTGGTCAATTGTCTAGATGAAGTGGTCGATTGAGATTTTCATAACCAGTATATGTGGTCAATTGCTCTGAAGAGGTGGTCGATTGAGACTTTCATAGCCAGTGTATGTGGTCAATTGCTTGGAATAGGTGGTCAATTGAGATTTTAATAGCCAGTGTATGTGGTCAATTGATCGGAAGAGGTGGTCAATTGAGATTTTCATAGCCAGTGTATGTGGTCAATTGCTTGGAAGAGGTGGTCAATTGATATTTTCATGACCAGTGTATGTGGTCAATTGCTCGGAAGTGGTGGTCAATTGAGATTTTCATAGCCAGTGTATGTGGTCAATTGTCCAGATGAAGTGGTCAATTGAGACTTTCATAGACAGTGTATGTGGTCAATTGCTCAGAAGAGGTGGTCGATTGAGCCTTTCATAGCCAGTGCATGTGGTCAATTGCTCGGAAGAGGTGGTCAATTGAGACTTTCATAGCCAGTGTATGTGGTGAATTGCTCATAAGAGGTGGTCAATTGAGATTTTCATAGCCAGTGTATGTGGTCAATTGCTCGGAACAGGTGGTCGATTGAGACTTTCATAGCCATTATATGTGGTCAATAGCAATGTTGAAAATGCCAACAATCATATAGTCAAAGAATCAGTTTTTGTCATCCTAGTTCAGCATGAGATTAAACATCAATCATAATCTACCAGCTTCACAGCAGGTTGCAATAACATGGTGTGGATTAAACATCTGTCATGGTTCAATCAGCTGACATGTTTTATGACACACCTACTTGTAAATGATTGGCTACCTGAATATAATATTCATCATGGTAAGCACCACTCCTCCTTATTTTTATTGGGGTACCTGATACCTGTTGATTATTCAATATCTTAATTAACCCCTCCCCAACTAATCTTGGTGTAGTAGTCCTCTAGTCTGATTTAGCATAAAGGTGTTGATTGCACATGTATGCCCCTGTAAACCCTTTAACCATATAATAATCTGAGAAAATGTTGGCAAATTGAGCAGATTCTATTATATGGGTATCGTCTAATCTCTCAAAAAGTAAATATGTTGCTTATACTCTGTATCCTAATGAATGGCAAGATCTTTAAATTTGAATACCATAAACATATATTATTTCATGTTCATAAAGGCATGCATAAGAAAAATAATGTCGAGGAGGTAAAGGGTTAATGATGATCGTATTGCAGGCTAAAGACAGCTGACCCTTTTTAGTCAAGAAGTTGTGTAAAAAATAAATTTGTTTTTTAAATGAATATTTTGATCCATTCTGTGGTTATTCAACTAGTGATCATAACCACTTTGTGTTTAGTATCAACACTTGTATATTTCATGTAGATCTATTAAAGTATAGAAACTCCTTATTTTTATATTAAATAAAATCATGTAAATACTGGTATGAGGTAAAATAAATAAATTTAAAATTAAGGCCAATATGGTGGAAAAATGAAATTTTATTCATTAGCAAACTTTGCATTTAATATGCTTTAAGATAAAAGGTGGACAATTGAGATTGTATTCACCAATGCAAGTGATAAGATACTAAATTGAGACTTAAAAGTTTAATAGCCAGTGTATGTGGTGGTCAATATTCTCTTATATTTATAAGGTGGTTGATTGAGATTTTGATAGCCAATTCATGTGGTTAATAATTAATATGGTTTAATAAAGTGGTCAATTGAAATTATGATAGTCAATGTATGTGGCCAATATGCTCAGTTAAAGTGGTAAATTGAGATTCAAATATTCAATGTGTAGTTGTTATGCCTGGATAAAGTGGTTGATTGAGATATCAATGTGGTTATTTAAGCTCAAATAAGGTGGTCAATTGAGATTTCTAAGTGGTCATTATACCCAGATAAAGTGGTTGATTGAGATTTCCATAAGGTCATTACCCCAGGATTAGGTGGTTGATTAAGTTTTCTATATGGTCAATATGCCCGGATAAGGTGGTCGATTGACATTTTATTAAGATTACTAAGTGGTCATTATGCCAAGATAAGGTGGTCAATTGAGATTTCTAAATGGTCAATATGCATAGTCTGGTGGTCATTTGGGATTTCTTAGTGGTCATTATGCACGGATAAGGTGGTCAATTGAGATTTTTATGTGGTCAATATGCCTAGTCAGGTGGTCAATTGAGATGTCTAGGTGGTCATTATGCCCAGATACGGTGGTCAATTGAGATTTTTATGCGATTAATATGCCTAGTCAGGTGATCAATTGAGATTTCTAAGTGGTCATTATTCCCGGATAAGGTGGTCAATTGAGATTTTTATGTGGTCAATATGCCTAGTCAGGTGGTCAAATGGGATTTCTAAGTAGTCCTTATGCCCAGGTAATTGGTCAATTGGGAATTTTATGTGGTCAATATGCCCGGATAAGGTGGTCAATCAACATTTTTATGTGGTCAAAATGTTAAGATAATTTGTTTATTGGAGTTTATTTCATATTTAAGTCATTCATTTATACAAAATTCACAATACATAACACATCTAACAAACTGGTGAGTAAAATAGAGGGTTATAGCTTCTTTCTAAAACTATGATAGGAGATAAATGGATGGTCATTTCAATCGACCAGTATTGACCAGTATTGACCGGATAAAACCAGTATTGACCGCCGCCCCGGTTAATACTCATATTGACTGGTCAATTGACAACTCTGGTTGCCCAATCAGGTGATTGACCTAGGCAAATCTTTCTTGTCTAAAATAAAATTTAAAATCTTTAAAATCGGTTTCTTAGATAGTGCTCCAGACACAAAACAGGAAGGACGGACAGAAAGACAGACAATGCTAAAACTAATCCCCTCTGTATTTTGTAGGGATACTTCATGTTTATACTAAAAAGCTGTATTAAGAAAACGCCAATTTACCAATGCTAATTTTAAAAAGGCACACATACATACTCTGACCATGAGCATAGTCCTCCTAGTTTAATACTTACAACGCGCTAGATGTGGATGGCCCCAACACTGGTAAAGTCCTCTGTTTCCTGGGTGGCTCATTATCTCCTATATCTTCACTAGAAGCCACTCTCCCTATTGCAGTCCAAGATCTCTTGTTTGTTTGTGTTACAGGAATTATAACAGATGAATCGTCATCTTCATCGTCATCTTCATTATCTACAGTTTGTGTAAAATATAAACAAGAGCTTGTTTTTTAAAACAACATACATGTATGCCTCCCCTAATTCCAGTCCACAATATTATACTGATATATATGATAAAGGTCTGAATTAACAAAATTATCTTACAATGGTTTGCGCACAAAAGCTTTAGCTCAATTCCAGTATGAAAGTTAACACATTTAAGGGGCACAAATTTTGTGGGTTCTTATATAGACCCCATATTTAATATAGGTCTCACTAGAAAGATCTGAAAACGAAGGACATCATGCAAATCCTGATATGTAGTTGTCATAGTTCCCAAGAAGCAGAAAATAAAATTCCCCAAACATTTTTTGGATGAAATTCCAATTCTTCTTGACTAAAACTTTGTATATTCACACAAGTTCCCTAAGCCTTCCCCAAAAATGCTCACAAAGTACACTGAATCAAAATGACAGATGACTGCTGACCACAAATGAGCACTTTGTGTCTAAGTTTAAATCATTTAAATGTTAACATTAGCTAAGTCTTGCTTTAAAACCCTGTTTTAAATTATAGTAGCCCTATCATATCTTTATGTGAAATACACATACCCTCTCCTGACAGTACCGATGGTGCATAGCTTGAACCAGATGAAAGTACAATACTCTCATCATCTGATGGTAGTCCATCGTAATCACATCCCAATTCATTTTCAGAAAATTGCCTCGAAGGATCAACAACAGCAACTTGTCTTCCTGAAAATTTCCAGTAATCTTTGAACAACTTTGGGACACAACATAATGCTATTGTACTGGTAAAAAATATATTTAACCAGGGATCACTTTTGGGCGCGATTGCACGATATTCTCGCGTTATTTTGACGAAAATCGCATAAAATTTACTCAAATGCGATTAAAAATCGCATCCGCGCATCTCTTTCCTAATTTGCGACTTTTCACTGCAATGGAGACTTGTCGGTAACTTGTTTAATCATCTGTGGTTCATTAGACGCTTGCATTTTCCTTTTAGGACGAGTGGCATGTCCATATAATTATTGTTCATTTTTAATTAACCCCCTCTCCGCGTATGAAGCCTATTCATTTACAAATGACACTTGGAATCCCTAACTGTGGGTATCCCCCTTTTTACCGACAGCGACTCGCTTTAGGTTAGACACTACCAAATGAAATCCTTCTTTGTTCTATAGTAAATTCCTGAACTTTAGGCGCAAACTACACTATGACCAAGTTACGATTGAGTACCATAGCCATACATGACTAAAAAGATATGTCCATTCTGCATTGAATAAGGCATGTTAGAAAAAAAAAAATGTTTCTCCCAAGAAAGATATTGTCACCGGAAATAACATACTGTATTTTCTGATGGCGTGCACAACACATTCACAAACCATACCATGTTGTAAAAGAACAGGTAAACTCCACTAAGAGTATAGGAGTTCAGCTTGTTTTTATTTTTCTCATTCTACGTTGCATTAGCTTGAATTTGATACCAACATATACAGTATATCTCAAAATGGGAAAAAACAAGCTCAAAACAAAATATTTTATTTTATTAACTGAGAAAAATGTGGATAACGAGTTCTACTACCAGTCCGCATTTGGTATAGTCTAACCTTTAAGCGAAATTGATTGTTTCGATTGCGTCATTTAATATTTAATTCGCATTTGGTATATTCTAACCTTTAACAGGTTTGATATTGTGCGAAAATCACCGTCCACGAGTTGTTCTCGGACTCGAAAATGGTGCTTAAAGTTATAAGCGTTTTCTAACACGGATCAAACTGTGAGATAACAGGTCCATGAGACACATGTTCTGGTGACATATGCACTATGTGTTTGTTTATTGCTGTGTATTTGGGTAGAGAAGTAGGACATGCATGACGTTCTCAAAACTGTTTTGTTTATTTACAAAGATAAATTGTTCTTACAAATGCACAGATGCTTTATTTTCATTGTAATGAAGGCTGTCCGCTGATGTAAAATCTCATTGTTACATGACGTAAAAAGAAAAAATCCCATTCATTTTGTCAAAATCTCATTGATTCAAGGCTAATGGGATATAATCTCATAAAGGCATTTGTCAAAAGTGATCCCTGTTTAACACATGCGCTTTAAGTGTGGTCAAAAACACACCCACTTACGATTTTTATATAAAACTCTGGCATAATCATACATGTTTAATTAAATGCATTAGTGCAGGATATTGCAAGCATAGACAGTAGACACTTGTAAGGTCAAATTTCATTGGATTTTGTTTTGGGGTTTTTCGCCATATTAACAGCATTTCAGTCATATTATGTCAGTCAGTTCACCTACTTACACTGTTCCTACACAAGCTAAGTCTTTTTAAGAGGGTTACCGGTATAATGTGCACATACTTAATTTATGACAGTGAAGACAGCTGCCCTACTTCAATCAGAGGTAGGGGGAAAATGTCTGTAGAAATATTTTCATGACTAATCCCCACACAAATTATGTGGACAGGCTGGGGCTCTAACTCTTGACCACTGGATTGTCTGTCAGACACTCTACTGTCTGTCAGACACTCTACTGACTGAGCTTACAAATATTGGCAAATTTCATACTAGTGCATTGATTCTTGAAGGTTTACAATAAGACTGCAGATCGTATACTTTCTCTCTACTTTCATTGTTGGTGTTTTAATACATGTATGTCCATGACAATAGAACACTGCAATTTTTTTTTAATTGTATCAACCAAGCTAACCAGGCTCAGCGCCATATAAATAATAAACTGTACATATTTAAGGTGTATCAATGAACTTATATCGATACCATAAATCCAGGCAGAATTGCATTTCCTAAGATTCATGCAGGTGTGTTACTACTGAAGGAGCACATGTTAGCAACACTATCACTGGTCACTTCTCAACATCTGGACAAAAAAAGATAATAATTTATATTTTAACTAAAAAAAAAATGTTTTTAAAGTTCATGAAGAAATGACAAGGTATGGACCAGACCCATAAACAAATCAATTTTTACTTTTGACCTCTAAGTGTAACCCTTACTGTAGAGCTCGGACCTGTGTCTTGCACGTTACACACTGTCTCGTGATGGTATTAATTTTTAAAAGTTATTTCAAAATCCATCAAGAGAAGACAAAGTTATTGACCGGACATGAAAAATATACCCTATTTTTAGCTTTGGCCTCTAAGTATGACTTTGACCTTGACACTAAGGACCTGGGTCTTGCATGTAACATATCAACTCATGAAAGTGACCTCTTTATGGTACTTGAGAAAATTAAACTGAAGTCAGTATCATACCGAGTCCATAGTTCGTCCTGCTCTGTCTGTCATGGGGGTTGGTGGCATTGGGCTGCCCCAGCAAAAGGTCGCCTTCTATCTGCATTAGTTCACAAGTGGGATCTACTGGCTGGTTCAGAGGGTTCACATTTGAGTTCTGTAATGCTAATTCCTGTAAAACACCATGGACTGATGCAATAACACTTTACCTTCTAAATATATTGAAAATAGGCAAGTCCAATTTAATTTTGCAACAGCCCATTACTAGTTTTAGGGATTTCACTCCTAAAATTGACACTGGAAATTCTGATATGTTGAGTCTGTCATCAATGTGGATCCTGGCCAGATGCACAGACTTGCCTGGCTCTATAATGGTGGCAAAGCCCTAAAGATATCACCATTGGGCCTAACAAGAAATATTTGTAAAATATATATGCTATGCTAGCATCAACAAATTAGTCACATTACACTGAGTTTAAGCTGCCAATTTGGGATCACCAAAACCTTTTTTGGTCACTGTGACCTCAAACTAAATAGATCATCTGCATGACCAAACTCACTGTCAAATATAATTATTAACTGTAGGGCTAAGTGTTCTCTAGCTATGTCAGAAAAGGTTTTATAGTAAAGGTCACTGTGACCTTGAGCTTTGACCTACTAGCCTCGAAATCTACAGGAGTCATCTAATGGTCATGACCATCCTCCCTACCTAATATTGGGACTGTAGGACCTAGCTTTTTCAAGTTATTAGTCGAACAAGGTTTAAAAGTAAAGGTCAGTGTGACCTTGAGCTTTGACCTACTAGCCTCTAAATCAATAGGGGCCATCTGCTAGTCACAAACAACCTCCTTACCAAATATGAGATATGTACTAGTGTAGATCCAAATGTTCTCTGGCTATAGGCCTCATATGGAACAGTATTTAGCAAAAGGGAGATTCAGCATTGGTCAAAATTAGCCTACGAACAGTCAATCGGGACAATGCTGTTCTCTTATCATCAGAAAGGTTTGTACATCATTATGGAGGAGTATGAAAACAATCAACTACATGTCTCAGATGTCTGAATGCCTCTTTTCCTAAATCATGTCTCATACTGTGGAATCGTTTATTTTCACATGTATCAAATTTTCGTGACAATGGCTAAGACAGTTTCACATGGACTAAAAACATTTCATGAAAGGCTGATATCAAGGGATGTGTTTGTCAGAAACACAATGCCCCTTTTGAGCGCTTTTGACCCATATATTTGACCTTTGACCTTGAAGGATGACCTTGATCTTTCACCATTCAAAATGTGCAGCTCCATGAGATACAAATGCATGCCAAATATCAAGTTGCTATCTTCAATATTGCAAAAGTTATGACCAAGGTTAAAGTTTGTGACAGACAGACAGACTGACAGACAGGCAAAACAACAATATACCCCCTCTTCTTTGAAGAAGAGGGCATAAAAAATACGTAATGTCTGTATTACATTGAAAACAAGGTATAGCATGTGATAAAATATTCACTGTTATATTTAATAAGAATAAAGGCAATGCAGTACTGCTATTACTTGCTAGCTTAAGCGCTGTTATCAGGAAAGACATTCTTGTAACAATCTAGACTAGACTTTTAATTTTAAAAAGCAAGTGACCAAATAAGCAAAACACTCCCAAAACAAACAACTTTGTTTTCAATTTCTTCAAACCAAATGATTCAAATAAAATCCCAGTAATTGTAAGTAGTACCTTCTTAGCTGGTACCACTTTTCTCTCCACCCGATGAATACTAGCTTCACCAAAGAAGGCTGAAACAGAGACGGTCGGTTTCGCTTCAGTCAGTTTTTTGGCTGTCTCAACCTTCTTGGCAGGCTCTGGTTTGGATGCATTTGTGTCTTTTCCAGGGCTCCTGCTTGCCAAGAACTTGTCCATAAACGTTTTCTTAGGTGTCGGCTCCAGAACATCTTCTTCTGCGTAACCATCTGTACATAAAAAAGCAGTTCGTTTTCTCATTTCTTATTGAAATCAAGGTGGCAGTGTCACTTTGGTAGCAGGGGTGTAACATTCTCAGCCGCTCCCCATGGCAAGTGAACAATGCTCTCGGGCAGCTTGATTCCTCTAATGCTAGTTTGACAGCGCATGTACATTTTTCATGTGGAAAATCATAAAAATGGCATTTTAAAACATAAACAATTGAAAAATTACAACTTGATGCGACTTTGTCTTTTTGGGAAATTAACAATAGGGAAAAGAAAAGATTTTACACAATACCGAAAGAACAATGCTTGTGACAAGCCCATCATGTCTTTAACTATGCTGACATACCTGACCCCCAATGTGGACAATCTTCCTTCTTCCAACCAAACCTAACTTAATCCCACTACCCCCGAATTTGGACAATCTTTCTCCTGCCATCCAAACCTAAACTAAATCCCACCACCCCCCAATGTGGACAATCTTTCTCCTTCCATCCAAACCTAACTTAATCCCACTACCCCCCAATGTGGACAATCTTTCTCCTTCCATCCAAACCTAACTAAATCCCACTACCCCCCAATGTGGACAATCTTTCTCCTTCCATCCAAACCTAACTAAATCCCACTACCCCCCAAAGTGGACAATCTTTCTCCTTCCATCCAAACCTAACTAAATCCCACTACCCCCCAATGTGGACAATCTTTCTCCTTCCATCCAAATTTAACTAAATCCCACTACCCCCCAATGTGGACAATCTTTCTCCTTCCAACCAAACCTACCTGACCCCCCTACATGGACAATCTTTCTGGATTTCCTTCTCTTCTTCTCCTTTGGAATTGGATCTTCATCCTCATCTAAAAGGAGAAATACCATTCTATAAATACATAGATCTTATTTCTATTACTTGGTTTCCTACCATGATGCTCTGCATGTATTGAATTTCATTGAAACAGAAATACTTTAAATCATGTCACAAAACACTGGTAACTCATTTTTTTTTATAAATAGATGAAGATTTCTTAACTGCTCATAGCTACTTGAGTAGTGATATTCAATCATTAACAAGAGATGTTTGTATTGTGCGGAAACCAATTTCATGATTAAAGCATCTATAACTTTGACCTTTGACCTGATGACCTCAATTTAATAGGTATCATACTTTCCACCAAAGTAACCATGACATTAATTTGCATAATCATAGGTCAAATCATTCTGAAGTTATTGTGTGGAAACAAATTTCCTGTTAACAGCCCTTTTGATGTTGACCTTTGACATGTTGATGTCAAAATATCACTTTTTCACCCATGTAACCAGCATACCAATTAAGATAATTGTAGGTCAAAGCATTCGCTAGATGTCATCTAGAAATCTAGATACAAGCTCATTTTACCTTTACCTTTGACCTCAAAAACAAAATGCGTCTTCTTTTCCTTCCATGTAACCACTTTACCAATTTGCATGATCCCAGATCAAAGATAATAAACTAGCACTATAACAAATTACCTGTAATAAGACCGCTTGACCTTCACATTCACCTCAAAATAAATAGTACCAATTTTCATGTTCTTAGGTCAAAGAATTCTCAAGATATCTAGCGGAAACAGATTAACAGTGACAAACCCCTGTGACCTTGACCTGGTGACCTCAAAATTGATAGACGTCTTCCTTTTCTCCCAAGTAACCATCATACCAGTTTGCATGGTTGCAGTTCGAAGCATTCTCTAGATATTGTGCACAAACCAGAGGTCTTGGTCTGACCGACAGACAAATGCTAGCAGCAAAGACATATATCCTCGCTTCTTTGAAGGGGGCATAATTTATATGTAAAACATCTAGTATCTACTATAACATTTTAATTATAAACTGCAGCGTACCTAAATCAAACAGTTTAGGTTTCTTCTTTCCTTTTTTCTTGAGCTGCGATTTCCTCACTATCACCTCATCATCATCTTCATCATTGTTATCAACATTGATCACTTCTTCATCACTGGAGATCTGATTAGGATAGTCAATACAAAAAGAGGTATATAATCATTAAGATGCATCGCCATGGGAAATATTAATTAATACAATGAAGGTGTGAGCTCAAATAATAATGCACCATATAACACTAAATTCTGGGGCAAGAATATTTTGTTTTTATTTTATTTAGTTACTTCTTGAATAATAATATCTGAAACTTATTTAGGGTTAGTAAGACTTCATATTTCAAGAATGTCTTTACCATACAAATTTTCAATATATCTTGGTTAGCATAAAAAAAACGATTATTATGATATAAACTCCAGTATACATGCACAGTCATTACATGCATGTTGGCTGTAAGCTATCAATGTTTACAGCATATCAGGTATCACAAGAGATGTGTTTGTCAGAAACACAATGCCCCCTACTGCGCCACTTTGGAAAAAAAAAAAAAAAAAAGACCTTTGACCTTGAAGGATGACCTTGACCTTTCACCACTCAAAATGTGTGCAGCTCCATGAGATGCACATGGATTTTTTTTATTTTTTTTTTTTACATTTGACCTTGAAGGATTACCTTGAACTTTCACCACTCAAAATGTGCAGCTTCATGAGATACACATGCATGCCAAATATCAAGTTGCTATCTTCAATATTGCAAAAGTTATGACCAATGTTAAAGTTTTTGGACAGACACACAGACAGACAGACGGTCAAAATTTGTGTGCGTATGGAAAGGCCTTGTCCATATACACATGCATTCCAAATATGAAGGTTATATCTCAAGGGACATAGAAGTTATGTCTTTGAGCATTTTTCGAAACCTAAATGCAGATTTTGAAACCTAAACGCAGACCCTTACTTCAAGGTCAAGGTCACAGGGGTCAAAATTTTTGTGTGTATGGAAAGGCCTTGTCCATGTACACATGCATACCAAATATGAAGGTTATATCTCAAGGGACATAGAAGTTATGAGCATTTTTCGAAACCTAAACGCAGATTTTGAAACCTAAACGCAGACCCTTACTTCAAGGTCAAGGTCACAGAGGTCAAAAAAAATTTGCGCATGGAAAGGCCTTGTCCATATACACATGCATACCAAATATGAAGGTTATATCTCAAGGGACATAGAAGTTATGAGCATTTTTCGAAACCTAAACGCAGATTTTGAAACCTAAACGCAGACCCTTACTTCAAGGTCAAGGTCACAGGGGTCAAAATTTGTGTCCGTATGGAAAGGCCTTGTCCATATACACATGCATACCAAATATGAAGGTTATAACTCAAGGGACATAGAAGTAATGAGCATTTTTCGAAACCTAATCGCAGGTTTTGAAACCTAAACGCAGACCCTTACATCAAGGTCAAGGTCACAGGGGTCAAAATTTTTGTGCACATAGAAAAGCCTTGTCCATATACACATGCATACAAAATATGAAGGTTATATCTCAAGGGACATAGAAGTTATGAGCATTTTTCGAAACCTAAACGCAGATTTTGAAACCTAAACGCAGACCCTTACTTCAAGGTCAAGGTCACAGGGGTCAAAATTTTTGTGCGTATGGAAAGGCCTTGTCCATATACACATGCATACCAAATATGAAGGTTATATCTCAAGGGACATAGAAGTTATGAGCATTTTTCGAAACCTAAACGCAGATTTTGAAACCTAAACGCAGACCCTTACTTCAAGGTCAAGGTCACAGGGGTCAAAATTTTTGTGCGCATGGAAAGGCCTTGTCCATATACACATGCATACCAAATATGAAGGTTATATCTCAAGGGACATAGAAGTTATGAGCATTTTTCGAAACCTAAACGCAAAGTGTGACGGAAGGACAGACAGACGGACAGTGCGATCACTATATGCCACCCTACCGGGGGCATAAAAAGGTCACAAACACCCATTTCCCCTGCCAAAGGATCATTTTACTGAAACATGAAAGGCCAGGTGCTCACCTTCTAATTACCAACTACTTATACTCCAAGTTTGACTTGAATCATGTTAATATTTTTGCAGATATGCTCTGGACAAACTTTTACAGGACGCATGCATACACAGACACTTACCTTTACCACATAAAAATACAAAGCGCAGGTTAAATGTTAGCTCTGGTTTTAAATGTGTGCAATTATCGGAGCATGTAAATTAAACCAACACAAAAATATATGAGTCTACAGTGCCAGCACTGGACACTCACCTCTAGTGTTTCCTGCTGTTCCCGGATGAGGCTGGGCTCCACCGTGGGCTCCACCGTGGGCTCCTGATTGCCAAGCCTGTCAGACATGTGCTTCAGCGTATGTGTCAACTGTTGCAGTTCATCCCAGAACTTGTTGGTGCCATGAGGAATATCTGCAATAAGCATTAGCCCAATAATTGTGATGTGCAATGTGATAAGGGCAACCTGTTGGATTCATATTTATATAAGGCAAGTTTTGATAAAACCAACATTGCTTCAGCGACTAGTGTTGACCAAGATCAGCCTGTGCATCCATACAGTCTGGTTACTTATAAGGGCCCACACCATTCTCTGGAAGTCTCTGAAATGCTTCATTAGACATCTGATAGGCATCAATGACCTAATAGTGACAAATGTGGACTCTGACCCAACAATGTAGATGCACAAACTGATCATGATCCACCTTGATCTCATCGTCCACAATGTTAGTTTTGATGCGTGACATAGACCATATCAATTTGCAGATATTTCTGATTGATTAGTTATAGATTGCAGGTTATACAAGTACACATGTAGAAACTCCCTGTCTCTATCCTCATGTCTAGCTACATTTGCAACACTGTATCACAAGTTAAAAACCTGGCACCAACCTTTCGCATCACCATCCTGCAAATCAGTGGCTTGTTTGATCAGCTCCTCTGCAGCTGTCTGTATAGACTTAAGGCTGGTAAGTCGCACAGCCATCTCCTTCATCAGGGCCTAAAATGGGCAAAACTGCGTATTTATCTGGGATTTGTTCATTTAGATCTTACACTTACTCTGTCAGATTTAATTTTGTACAAATGCAGGCTGTCAACAAGCTTTCGACAAAAATTTAAGAATAAATAATATAATGGAAATTACAACGTAAATAACAGTTTTTTTTTATGATGGCCACAAAAGTTCGAACACACACGCGCACATGCATTAAGTTGAATATTTGGCAATAAAACTGTGTTTAAAAAGTGACTAATAAGCTCTTTTTATTCATTTAATAGGAGTTCACCTCCTATATATGTACATTAATAACAATTTGTATTACATGAACTTGCTTTAATCTTGACAACAGCACCAAATGCAAATGCTTTCTGATATGTTCGTCCTGATCAGCATGCATAATAATGAAATACATGTTGTATACAAGCTCATCAGGGCCAGGCTAATGAATAATTTAAGTAGCCTACAGGGACCATTTTGGCCCAAGTTTTCAGTGAGAGTATTTCTCTCATTTGTCAAATTTTGGTGAGAGATTTTAAATGTTGATGAGAGATTTTATGAAAACCATACAATTTCATTATTTGAATATATTCTATAAAAATAAAAGAACAGTTTGTTAATAAGCTGATTTTGGGGAAGACGTTGGGCTTGTTGTATTGGAGAAAAAAAGTGAGTGGTAAAGTTTTTTTCGGGGAAACATTTTACTCATCTTTACCATATATCAGAAGACAGATAATGAACACACAATTTGATTAATGAATTAAAATGTGTGAAAATAATCACGATGTTGTACATAAACTGTTACAAATTACAGTACTACACACACATATTTACAAAATTAGACTTCATATAGCTTCGCAGGCACTATGAATATGATAAGAAAACTCACTATCAATAAGAAACATAATCAAATAAAGACTTGACCTTGTTTCAAATAAATGTGTGCATGATTCAACCTAACCATCATCAATATAGGTATTCCTATCACTTAAATAGTCAATCAAACGAATGTTACCGTTCTGTATCATGCTATCTAATATTTTGGTTGAACCCATCGTCTGCGTGTATTTATCGACTTTATTTTCGGTATCACCGTCAAGTGATTGTGTACATCATAATTAAAAATAAGGGAATTCCCTGATGTTTGGTTGCGCAATACACAGTCACGTGACAGGGTATTCCTCAACCGGAAGTTGACATAAATAGCCTCTCTTGATCAATGAACGACGTTGTTACAAGCACGCTTCAAGTCAATGATCTGCAAAGGTGGGTGATGTGCGCACGCATTTCTTTGTCATTTCCGGAAAGCTACAACCAAAACCAGAATAAGCGATACACGATAGTCGTTCGTTAAATGGAAACATTTCAGGAGCGTTGCTTGTTTTGCTGAATCAGTCTATGACTTGGTACGATTGCTTTTCGGACGCGAATCTACAATTTTTACTGCTGCAGATTTGAGTGCGAGATTTTCTCTCATTAAGTCAATTTGTGTGCGAGATCTGTCATTTTTGTGCAAGATATCGCGGAAATCGCGCCTCAAAATGATCCCTGAGCCTATATATGTATGTAGACCTATGACAATGCTGTTTATATATATAAAAAGGTATTTTTTGCAGTACACGGCTAACTTAACTGCACACTTACATTATTACCGGAGATCTGGTCCTGTATCTTGCTGGGGTGTACCTGCTCCTCAGTCATAATCTGTGTCTTCAGCATGTTGCCCAGATTATCTGTAGTCTGGGCCTCCAGCATGTTGCCCAGATTATCTGTAGTCTGGGCCTCCAGCATGTTCTCCAGATTATCTGTAGTCTGGGCCTCCAGCATTTCGTCCAGATTGTCTGTAGTCTGGGCCTCCAGTATGTTCTCCAGATTGTCTGTAGTCTGAGCCTCCAGCGTGTTCTCCAGATTGTCTTTAGTCTGGACCTCCAGCATTTCGTCCAGATTGTCTGTAGTCTGGATCTCCAGCATTTCGTCCAGATTGTCTGTAGTCTGGATCTCCAGCATGTTCTCCAGATTGTCTGTAGTCTGGGTCTCCAGCATGTTCTCCAGATTGTCTATAGTCTGGGCATCCCGCACGTTTTCCAGATTGTCTGTAGTCTGGGCCTCCAGAATTAACTCCAGATTGTCTGTAGTCTGGGCCTCCAGCATGTTCTCCAGATTGTCTGTAGTCTGGGCCTCCAGCATGTTCTCCAGATTATATGTAGTCTGGGTCTCCAGCGGGTTCTCCAGATTATCTGTAGTCTGGGCCTCCTGTATGTTCTCCAGATTGTCTGTAGTCTGGGCCTCCAGCATGTTCTCCAGATTATCTGTAGTCTGGGTCTCCAGCATGTTCTCCAGAATATCTGTAGTCTGGCCCTCCAGCATGTTCTCCAGATTATCTGTAGTCTGGGCCTCCTTCATGTTCTCCAGATTATCTGTAGTCTGGGCTTCCAGCATTTCGTCCAGATTATCTGTAGTCTGGGCCTCCTGCATGTTCTCCAGATTGTCTGTAGCCTCTGCCTCCAGCATGTTCTCCAGATTGTCTGTAGTCTGGGCCTCCAGTGTGTTGTCCAGATTGTCTGTAGTCTGGGCCTCCTGCATGTTCTCCAGATTATCTGTAGTCTGGGCCTCCAGCATTTCGTCCAGATTATCTGTAGTCTGGGCCTCCTGCATGTTCTCCAGATTGTCTGTAGCCTCTGCCTCCAGCATGTTCTCCAGATTGTCTGTAGTCTGGGCCTCCAGTGTGTTCTCCAGATTGTCTGTAGTCTGGGCCTCCTGCATGTTCTCCAGATTATCTGTAGTCTGGGCCTCCAGCATTTCGTCCAGATTATCTGTAGTCTGGGCCTCCTGCATGTTCTCCAGATTGTCTGTAGTCTGGGCCTCCAGCATGTTCTCCAGATTATCTGTAGTCTGGGCCTCCAGCGTGTTGTCCAGATTGTCTGTAGTCTGGGCCTCCTTCATGTTCTTCAGATTGTCTGTAGTCTGGGCCTCCAGCATGTTCTCCAGATTGTCAGTAGCGGCCACCAATTCTTAAATATTTTTTTTATAAAATTATCGCAAATGGTGACAATGTCAACAGACAGCATGAGCACTGCAATGTATCCACATAAATATTAACAATAGGGCCCAAAGGGCCCTGGGTCGCTCACCTTAGGAAAAGGTCAAAGGTCACAGTGGAGCCATTTACAGAGGACCACTAATGTTGTCCACCAAATATTGGTAGAGGACCTCTAGATGATGTTATACATCGAATTAATATGAAAGCTCTGGGACTTGTAGTTTCAGACAAGAAGATTTTTTAAAATTGAATTTTGAAAACCTAATCTTTGACCCCGTGACCTACTTATGCAACCAGTCAGAACCATTTGAACAATTCTGCTAGGGGACCACCCAGGGATCATTCTTTTTGAGTTTGGACAAATTCCTATTAGCGGTCAAGAGAAGAAGACTTTCGTTTGAAGTTTTCCTTATATAATTCAATGTAAAATTGTGACCCCCAGGGCGGGGTCAATTTTATCCCCAGGGGCATATTTTGAACAATCTTGGTAGAGAACCTCTAGATGATGCTATAAACCAAATATCAAAGCTCTGGGCCTTGTAGTTTTAGACAAGCAGATTTTTGAAAATTGCATTTTGAAAACCTATTTTTTGACCCTGTGACCTATTTATGCAACCAATCAGAACTATCTGAACAACTTTGGTAGGGTACCACCTACGGACCATTCCTGTGAAGTTTGGTCAAAATCCAATGAGCAGTTTCAGAGGAGATGTTTAAGTAAAAAATTTGATGCACAACGGACGACGGACAAAGGCCGGTCACAATAGCTCACCCTGAGCACTTTGTTGGAGTTATGCTCCGGATAAAATTGTTTTGGACGGGCGGACGAAGGGCATTTCTAATATACCCCTTGCCTTTGGCGGGGGGATAAATAAACTTTTTCAACATGAACTGAAAATAAACTCACAGACACTATTGCATGGTTTCATCTTATCTCGTTTTTGAAACATAACAAAATTCAATGATTTTTTTTTTCAATAAAACCGAAAAGGATAATTAGAATATAGAACAATGATGTAGCTATAATTCAAAATATGCAAAATATCACCTTTAACTTAATCTTGAGATTTTATTTAATGGTATATTGATTTTGTGCCTACTTTAAGCAGCGTAAATATACAGCAGGAAATTATCATACCTCAATACCTACAACATTATGGGATATTTCATTTTTTGTCTAAGATTTAAACCATGCAACAATGCATTCAACAGCATGAACTGTGTTTACCTGTGTCAGCTTTTCTCTGTAAATTTATAAAAATTTTATTAGCCAGTTCTAAAGGCGGATGCTAGGTAGTTTCCAACAATCATATTTCATGTAGTTGTGCTTAAAGGGAGATGTGCCGGGTCAAGCAGGTTTTCTCTGTAAAATCATGAACAGATCGATTTTTGTAACACTTATGTGTACTTTTCACTAAACTCTACACTTCAAACCCTCCAGGAGGAAGTTTTCAATTAATTTTACCGGACCTGAAAACAATCCGCTGAAGAAATCCCTATACAAAAATACATTCTACATTTAGTGATCATTCTATATTTAGCTCATCGCTGAGCTTACTATTCATGGTGGCCCAGGCATTTTGAAACAAATGGCGACGTCGATAGTCAGCAAGGTACACCGAATGCGTATTTTGGGTGAAGTGATCACATGACAATCCAAAAACCACCACAGCTTTACGTGGGAAATACAAAAATAGCTAACCTATGCGCGTCGCATAGGATAGAAAACACCATTTATATATCTTTTTTTGATAAAATATTGGTTTGAAATATTTCGGGTGTAAATCAATATTTGAGCTTCAAATAATGATATTCAACTGACCCTTTTCACAAATCTGTTCCATTTATCAATCCTGCACATCTCCCTTTAAAGCCATATGTCAATGGACTTTGAAAACATCTGAGGTGGTACTTGGCATGCAAACTTTAACATAAGTGGTTATGCCGACGTGGACACCTACACTCGGGTGACTAGTATAGCTCTCCTTATTCTTCGAATAATTGAGCTAAAAAAATGACATTTTGTGTTCTATTGTGTAATAGAACTATGTGGGGCACAATGATATGTTTACTTTGTAAATAAATAGTAATTTCTGTCAAGTAAATAGATTTCAAATCATAAATGTTTATGAAAACAAATGGCATAAAACAAAAAGAAGTGTTCAATTTGCTTCTTAGAAACGACAGAAATGAAACAATGAAACAAACTGAGCCTACTTTCTCAATGTGAGTCTGTTGTATGAGCCTGAATCTCAGATCGTGGGTCATTTCTATATATCCTTCCATCTTCAGAAGAGAAAAAAAGAGTAACAAGCTCTGAGTGTACATACCTCCCAAGGCAAATCCTTAATGCCGTAATCATACAGTAACTCTTCACCTTGTGGAATATCTTTAGCAGCAAACAAGCAAAGATATGGCCTTTTGTTGAACTCCAGGGTTTTCATAACACAATTTCTACCTTTACCACCGTGGTTCACCAGACGACCTAGCCGAGGCCCAACATCTAATTCACTAGTAGCATCCATACTATATAAATGAAAATTGTTTTAAAAATAAGAATTCTTCCAATCACCTGTGCTCAAATTGGCACATTTGGGAGATTATTATCCTAGTGGTCAAAATGTTGTGGAAAAAATTGACTTCAATCACTTTCTAGCAGATATTAACTGGTAGAATATTTTTTTTAAAATTTCTTTTTTTGTTCTGAATATTGCGTTATTCAACTTTAAAAGTTATTTTTATTACAACTTCTAACATACTTACCACCACCCTTTCCTTTTATATTGGAAGAAGTATCTAAACACGGATGGTTCACGTTCTTCACGTTCTTCCCCTTCTCTTTCTGTTATCAGTTCGCCGGGATAAATCATTAAGAAATCTCCTTTTGTTCTATTTATTGTTGTTCTAACACCAAGACCTATCAAGCAAAACAAAAACAAAAACAATTATATAAACAAGAGGACCATGAAAGCCCTACATCACTTACCCAAGAACACTGCTCTAGTTTAATCAAATTCAAAGGCAAATATTACACATGGTTTTACTACAACTTGACTTACTTTTTGACACTCAGTTTGGTACTTACTTTGACCAAAGACCTATAAACTATAAGGATACGCAACTTCTATATAGAAATAGAACAAATATCGTAAAACTTCACAAGGCAGAACGAGACTGCGAGAACGGAAATACTCAGATGTTTACACTGGCCGCCATTTTGTATTAACACATGATTGGTCGCTAAAATATTTTACAATTTTGTTTCAACATTGCTTATATGATCTGACAAAACTTCTCCCTGATTTGCAAGTGTAGTGAGAGCCCTTTAGTTTAATTTACTTTAATTTCTCTGTCTACACTCTCTGGATAACAATTTTCAAGTGTCTGAACAGCCAAAATAGAAAATGTATGAGTTTGAAGACGACATGTCTTCTATGTATTATAGTTAAGATTTTTGGCCTGTCTAGAGATGTATGGTGGCCAATGTATATACATGTACACAGTTTGTTTTGTCTAAAATATGTTCCAGTTTATTGATAACATAAATCAAAATTTAATACCTTTTGGTGGTATATGTTCAATAACAAAATCTTTGAGGTCCTCCCCTGAATCAATGCAGTCTGCTGCCACATTCTCCTGTTTCTTTCTTCTTGGTCTCATTTCCTGAATATATTAAATAATGTTTTTTCCACAAGCAGTCTTCTGACTAACCAACTATATACATATATAATATATATATAAACAGAAATATCGTCAGAAACGGGGTATCTGTATCAAACCATAATCTGGGTTGTCTATGTATACTAAGATATGTGGTAAGTTATGGGTCCTCAATTTCAATATTAACCCTTGCTGCGAGGTTCTATAAAGGTACGGGATATATAGAGTACCCCGCTAAAATGAATGCCATTTCTATACACTATCGGACCTACTACAAGCTTTAATATGGTATGACGGTTTATAATCCAAAGATTTTGCAGTTGTTTAAATTGACTGAAAATAAATTTCATTAATAAACCGTGTTATGGATGGACAGGGGTAACATACATGGGTAAAAGTTCAGAAAAGTGAAAATACTGAAATTTCAAGCTGGGGGCCGCAGGGCCCCCGGTGGGTACAGGGCAACGCCCTGGCTGGGGGTTCAGGGGGCCGGAGGCCCCCGGAAGTTCCTGGATTTTAGCATATCGGAGTGCAATCTGAGGCCTTTAAATATACTTAAACACTGATAATATTCTCTACATTTTGAAGGTGAAATAGATGACAACACTACAAATCAAAGGTTCAAAAGTTAGAAAAGCAGAAAGTTGATCTACACAATGTCAATTTATTTTCACAATCAGTAACTGTAAGATGAGAAAGTTACTAATCACCCAAAAGTCCCTTAAAATTGACAGGATCTCAAAAATATCTACTGAATTGTGTCTAGGAATGATTTTTCTTTTCAAAAACACTTTTTGTTTTATCAAAATCTGTCAATGCAATCAGAAACAGCAAAGAGTTTCACAAAATTCTGCGTAAAATTTCACCATGACATTCCTGACGTCCACGGACGGATGCACGAAACCGGTAGTTTTTAGCAAATTTTCACTAATTCCTTCCCGAAAATATCCAAAAGCCACATACCTTCGAAAGATATGTCCATTCTCTTTCGATATGATGCGGTTACAACATCGAGCATCGGACACACAATTCACATTTGCGATATTAACAATAAATATTCACTGTTTGACGTTTGGAGTCGGCCATTACTTTTTCTAATGGGAGTAAATAAATAACGTAATCCCATTGGTTGTCAAAATTAATTCGATTGATTCGGCAATTATCATTGTTTTCTTAACCAATGGGATGACGTTATTTATTTACTCTGTTTAGTGAAGATAACAACAACAATTTGACCTGCCGGTCCTTGGACGTCAGGAATGTCATGGTGAAATTTAACGCAGAATTACCACCCCCCCTCAATTTTCTCCTCGAATTTATGCGATTTGGAAAAACGGCCCTGACGAAGATCGGAAATACGGAATTCCGTCATAATACGGAAATCTTTTATCCATGAACATATGAAAGACTGATCGTGACATTTCAACTACATGATTTCACGATTCGAAAACAAGGAAGAATCGTGAAATTGTGAAATCATGAAATTCTGAAAAGAAATAGCTAAATCACGAATGAATGAAATCGAGAAATTACGAAATTTTGAAGTGAAATTGTGAAATCATGAAGTTGTAAAGTTTTGGAGAGAATTTTGTCAACAAAACTTCACTATTTCACGATTTCGTGATTTCACTCCAAAACTTTACGATTTCGTGATTTCACAATTTCGTGATTTCATTATTTCTTTCAAAAACTTCTTCTTAAGCACATGCCTACATTGCAATCATCCATTTTCAAAATGGCGGAACTTCCTGAAACCCGTAATTATTTAGAGGTTAATAAACAGCTACAGTGTGCCGTATTTAGTAACATATGTAATGTTCATTTATATACACTGCCAATATGATCCTTTTTAACAATCACTCTGTGAAATATGTAATGATATATACCCCATAAAACATGAAAATACAGAATGTATTTTATATACCCAATAAAACTTATATACAACTGCTTGAACTTGTGAGGTTTATATAGGTTAAGAAGATGTTTGCATCACTTGATGACCACAGATGAAGGATAAAAATTGTGTGCACACCTAATCTAACCTAGCAAATAACTGGACCTCTCTAATGAGAACATACTCCTTACCACATACACACTAAAGAAACTACACTTTACTGAAGATCATTATTCCATCTCAAAAATAAAGCATTCCATCTCATGTATACACATAATATTAATAAACCAATAGCAATAAGTGTCAACAACACAAAACTTAAGATAATAAGATGCACATTCTGAAATATTGCAGAATCCATGCTGAATTCACAATGGCTGTAAAACCACTTCCTGTTTGCTTACAAAGACCCCATAATTACAAAGACCCAACAAAGCAGCATTATATATATTTAATTTTATGTTCTTATATAGACCCCATATTAAATATAGGCCTCACAAGAAAGGTCTGAAAACGACGGGCACCCCGCAGATCACGGTATGTAGTTGTATCATAAATTGAACATGTTAAAATACACAGTAGCTCCAGTTGCCTAAAGTAGAAAATTATAGAAAGTCATAAAAAATATACACCTCAATAAATTTGGCACACAAGTGAAAATTTGTGTACATGTTAAAAGGCTTAAGTAACTGAACTAACCGTTAAAATTGCACCATTTCCACGACTGTTTACAACTGTTAAAATTGCCCGAGATTTTTGCATGCATGTAAATACAGTACAGCTCGCAATGATTGTATGTATTTTGCGCTTACTAAGTGATCCAGGTTTCAAGTTACATTATGTAATGGATCGTTTTGTATGTACATTAACTTTGTTAAAGTGTCTGGGGAACACTGAATTTCGGATTTTGAGAGATATTTACCTACATCTATTAGCATTCTTCTATTCTGACTGGACATTAAACCTATAAATTTCTGTTATGTCGTGAATACACAAAAATAGTGTTTAAAATATATTTGTCATACTTTGGGCACAAAATATCACAGACACTAAATTCTTATATCTTAATCGGCCATATTTAAGACTGCTAATCATAGTTAAGACAGGGGTATAGCCAGGGATCAGGAAAATGCCGGTTTTATCGGTTTTTGACCGATTTTGGTCGTACTGGACCGATTGCAAATTGAGATTTATCATAAAAATCGGTCCGGATTTCACAGACAGGTGTGACATTCTACACACTTACCAGTACATTTATCTCCGCAGTCCCGAGATTAATCCGCTAATTGATATCCCCATGTCAAAAAATGCCCGAGGCGATCATAAATTAGGGGAATTAACAATGTAAACAATTGGGCACGCTTGATTGAGAAGTACAAGTGACACACTTGTTCCACGAAAACCGATTATTATTTACCACATTCGGTCCAGTATTAAATGATGCATGGTAGATTGTGAATATTAAAGGAGTATTATTTTGTTGAATATGATAATATTTCTTGCTTTCTTTGCAAATACTACATGTTTTATTGACATTGAACAACTTAATTGGTCATTAATCAAATCATCAAATGGGAGTCTTATAGAGTTCAAAAACAAATAGAGCTCATTCTATCTACCTTCTAAACCGATTGGACATTTCTTTCTAAAATAATTAATAAGACCAACAATTCTAAAACAAAATAAGATGTTTTTAATGTGATTTCAAATAAAAGGCCTATTTTCACATCACATCAAACATAATGTATTGTTCCATGCATGAAAGATTTAGAGAATATAGTCTTTTTTGGAGGGGGTGGGGGGTGCGGGGCGAAGAGGTATCAGAGGGTTTCGGCCGTCTCTCGGACCGATTGGGATTCGGAGATTTCCTGATCCCTGGGTATAGATGTCTTAAAAAGAGATTTAAGAATTTTACTAAGACTGTTATTATGCCTGTTATTTTTCGTGAAACGCAACACAAATAAAGGCAGTTAATTTAAGCCTGTAACTTGTAAGTAAGACTGTTATGGAGTTAAGAACAATAATGGACTTAAGAATGTTCGTGAAACCGGGGCCCGGGGTCGTAAGGTTGGTTTACCATGTCGTTTAAAAAACAATTAAAACTAAATGTAAAGTAGGTGAGGCTTTCCCCGATTTAAGTAGCACCTATTGTCATATTACGACAATATCAATGAATCTTTGTTAGTCTATGGTACCATTTTTATTGCTTCCGTGATTTTTTTTGGAAACAGTTCCTAGTAGGCGGCACCTCTAGTCTCAATAATGAACCGTGAACGAAGCTTTTTTCATCATTTGGACATTTATCGTGCTTCGCTACGTCTCAAGTCTATCGTGATTTTTATGTTACAAAAGTTCCGATCGACCGACTGTGTTCTTTTAACTTGCGATATTTCATATTCAAAAGGACTGACAAATAAATGGAAAGCAGAAATACATACATGAAAAAAAATTGAATCGTCTCAGCCCACACGAGTATCCGATTCACCTCTTATAAGCGAGTTATCTGTCAATTAACATCGATGAAGCTCAAAATTAGCTTTCGACTTCGATTTTGTTTACGACCGCGGCGAGATTCTCGCGAGAACATACGTCATCGTATTACGTAGTACAGTATGGGGAAAATGTACGCGTCTTATCCAAAATTGAGTTACAAGTACTAAATTTATCTTTTATATAATTAATGATTGATCTCTCTTCACATACAGATTAGGAAAAGGTGTTTTCGTAAACCAGCCTTTTAAGCACAGTCCGTAATGATTTCTTTTTTCAAATGATTCATATGTACTTCATTGTTTTAGATATAAAAACGGTCATATCATTCCTAAGAGTTGCGCCAGTATCAGCCAATGTGGTCCACTAAGTCTGAAAGAAGCCCAATTCAGCTTTCCATACATGTTTCACTATAGAGAAAAAAAGACGGCTTTTCCTCAAATATATCTTCCCGTTTTTATGACAAAATGTTTAACAACAGTCGAATTCCACAAATAAATCCATCGTTTCAAAAAAGTAAGAACAAAAATATAGAATCAAATAAAGACAATACGGATCAAATTATTTTAGTCATAGTATATTATCAAATGCTCACAAATATTTTAAGACGGTTATACGCGTACACTATTATTTACAGTGATATGTGGAATTTGAGTGTCGGCCTACTTCTCGGACCGTGTGACGTAGCTCGTTGCTATTCGGATGTTTCGGACTTCTACCTCCACATTTTTTTGCACTTTTTATGTGTGTGATTTAAATCAAAGTTTTGGATATTAATACAATTGTGACATTCTTGAAACATCACACATCGGAAGATAAATGGTTGAGCTCCAAATCGGTATGTTTGATTTCACATTCCATTGCATATTAATGAAGTTATAGGCCGTCAAACGTGCGCAGAAAATCTGTGCGGAAAAATCTAACGTAAAAATCACGATGGACTCTGGACTCGAAGGCGTCAGTCAATATGGTGCCCGGAAAAAAGCCCCTCGGAAAAAAGCCCCTTCCACCAATTTTGCCAGTGCGGAAAAAAGCCCCTTCATCGATTTGCCAGTGCGGAAAAAAGCCCCTTCGTCGTTTTGCCAGTGCGGAAAAAAGCCCCTTCGTCGTTTTGCCAGTGCGGAAAAAAGCCCCTTCGACAATTTGCCAGTGCGGAAAAAAGCCCCTTCCAAATGATTATGTTTAGAGCGGTAAAAATCCCCTTAGAAACCATAGAGTAAATTTACTTTTTTCAAACAGACTGGGACACAAAAAAGTAACATGTGAACGAAAATTATCATATTGTATTATATTTATTATGACAAGCAAAACTACAAATGATGAAACATATTTCAAAATATCTTACATATCTACATTACATCAAAAAATATCACTGTAAAATGTCACTCGTAGTCTCTTCACCGAAGACGGATGTTGTGTCCAACAGTATCTAGGAACTCACCCATTGTCTTCCTTCCGGAGCTGTACTGCTGGCAAAGGGTCTGCAGCGTCTTCGTGTGGAGTTGTCTTCTTCTCTTATGTTTTGTCACAGTCTTTCCTTGTCTAAAGCGGAGCACATCGGCCTCTACCATTGTAGCGTCCCGTTTGAACACACACAACAGCTGTCCAGAGGGAAGGATTAGCATGACCCACCAGCTTCGCGAACCCACTGTTCCACTCCTCACAGACGTTGTTTGTACGTTCTTTGCCGCTCAGGGTACTGTCGAGCACGTTCCATGTGGCGGATGGGAAACGTGGCCCAGTCCTCCTGAACTTAATACGGCCTTTTTTAGGCCGGCCGCCTTTAAATGAAGGTCTTTAACATTTTTCGCAATGTTTGTTGATTGGAAAAGGCATGTTTTTAATGAATATGATTTGTTTGTCAATAGTGTGGAAATTTATATAATAGACATACCGCTCCAAGTATAATAATCATTTGGAAGGGGCTTTTTTCCGCACGGGTAAAATTGGTGGAAGGGGCTTTTTTCCGCACTGGCAAAACGACGAAGGGGCTTTTTTCCGCTCTGGCAAAACGACGAAGGGGCTTTTTTCCGCACTGGCAAATTGATGAAGGGGCTTTTTTCCGCACTGGCAAAAATTGGTGGAAGGGGCTTTTTTCCGGGAATCAGTCAATATAGCAATAGCCTTCGAGACCAGAAATCTGGACTAGCGGCACCTCATGAGGTTTTAGACGGCGGATTTCTGCCGGCTACTTCTGAAAGCCCTAAGTTTCAAACAGTTTATAATAATTGTTCAACATTCCCACGGGATACCTTTATTGGATCTATGATGCTTCAAACTGTATGTAAATGTAATGTAAAATGTTAATCACCCTGCCTCTTAGTCTCAATAATGAACCGTGAACGAAGCTTTTTCATCATTTGGACATGTATCGTGCTTCGCTACGTCTCAAGTCCATCGTGATTTTTATGTTACAAAAATTCCGAACGACCGACTAAGTGCTTTTACCTTGCGATATTTCATGTTCTAAGGGACTGACAAAAAAGCGGAAACCTGAAATACATACATGGATGATTTTTGAATGGTCTCAGCCCACACAAGTATCCGAAACACCTCTTATAAGCGAGTTATTTATCAATTATTACAGCAATTTGGGTTAAAACTGTTTTGTTGTTCCCACAAAATACGTCATAGATCTGAGAAATTCCTGGGGAACCCCGTGTGACGTAGTAGACTGGAAACCGGTCTTTCGTCTATCGAATGTGGTGGAACATAATGGAGCCAGTAGACAGCGGGGGACCAGCTTAGTGAACACGTACTTGGTCATTTCGAATGTTTCGGACTTCTACCTCAACATTTTTTTGCACTTTTTATATGTCTGATTAAAATCAAAAGTTTGGATATTAATACAATAGCGACATATAAACTTCACAGATTGACAGATAAATGGTTAAACTCCAAATCGGTATGTTTGAATTCATATACCATTCAATATTAATGAAGTTATAGGCCGTCAAACGTGCGCAGAAAATCTGTGCGGAGAAATCTAACGTAAAAATCACGATGGACTCTGGACTCGAAGGCGTCAGTCAATATAGCAATAGCCTTCGAGACCAGAAATCCGGACTACCTGCCTCTCTGCCACTCTGGCAAATAATAGCCACTAATCGAAAGAGATTATTAAATTTCCCTCTGCATAATAACTGAACAGCTGAATACACGTATTATTTACAACAATAAATTAGTTGAAAACTAGTTTAAAAGCGAGTTTACAGTCTAAGTAAGATAGCTAAAAACAACTTAAAAACCGTTTGCAATATCAATAAGACTTCATGTGTGATTGTGAGACAATCGTTGGTGATTTGGAACTACAGCATATTTTAACTGTGCTACGCAAGGTTTCATAAAACAAACAATTGTGTGTTCAATTTACCTTGAAATACATCATTACTGAGTACTGTAGATCTATTAATTTTCAATATCACATGTAACACCCGTTAACTGCCGCCATTTTCTGATCTTCGTGTTCTATATCACTTCACGCGCTTTAACTGCGGGGCATACATAAAATTGCGGGTTCTATGCAAGCGTCTAGATGATGTAGAGATGGGTTCTTTACTGACCTGGAGTAGGGGAGACAACTCTATTTTAATTTCAATTTAAGACCGACTTGCGCGTAATTGCTATAGGATGCTTCCAGTATGAAAGTTAACACATTTAAGGCGCACATATTTTGCGGGTTCTTATATAGATCCCATATTAAATATAGGCCCCACAAGAAAGGTCTGAAAACGACGGGCACCCCGCAAATCACGGTATGTATTGATATATATATATATATATATATATATATATATATATATATATATATATATATATATATATATATAAAGTAAAAAAAAATTGTTCGACGAACTTTTTTGTCATGGGGGGTAGTAGCTAATGCCGAGTGTCTGTGGATTAAATGACGTATCATGCTCTCTGCCGGTGTATACTTTCCACTACCATGCACACGAGCTGATATAGTTAGGTCCTCATGCAAACTAAATCACCTGTGTTCTGTCTAAGAAGATACTAGTATTGATATTTCAAAATGTTACTTCGCAAACCTTCGTCTAGATAGCTGTTTATCATATCGTCCAGTAAAAAATATGTTTTAAAATTTGGTTCCAAACTAAACTTTTATCCTAAATAATTATATTTATTACAAAACAGTTTTACCTTTTAAAATCTGATTTGGTTTATGCTTGTGACAATAATGGCGAACCTCTGGTTACAGATGTAACCATAATCGAATTCAAGCGACCGCCCAGGTTCGACTTCAAATCCGGCCAGTGGGTGCGGATAGCGTGCCTGCCCCTGGGCTCCAACGAGTACCACCCTTTTACCTTGACCTCTGCACCCCACGAGGACACCCTCTCGGTCCACATCCGGGCAGTCGGGCCCTGGACTATTGCCCTTCGAAACACGTTTGACCAAGAGTATTCGAAGGATGCGATATACCCGAAGGTAGATCGAAGCCTCGATCGCTTGTTTCCGTTCTCCATTTTGTATCGGTGTTGAAGTTTAAAATATATTTATTTAGTGAAAAATCACATAAACCAAGGGCATTTTTTATATAAATAATAATTCAAACTGTGTTATAAAACAAGCAACAGAAACGTTAAATCCAGCACAGTATTTTGTATAGTACCCGTGTTAATCAGTGCAAATAAAACGAATGAGCTTCGTTTATACGGAACTTAACGGTGATTTATCGTTGAAATACGCTTTAATATTAAATTATTCAATTGTATGTTCTTGTGATTAAATTTGTATTACTAAGTGTTATATATTCGAAGAAAAAAAAAACGCTAACATGAAGACATTCACATCCGACATCGCGCTACATAAGGCAGAGAATAATTTAGTTGCGCGTTTGATTAACACGTTTTTTCGCGAACTTATACGAACGCAAATCAAAACATAAGTTACCGTTAAAATGTGTTTACATGTATAATGTCATCGTATTTTCATAAAAAAAATCATACTCTTGTGTCATATAACAATTATACATATAATAATCTCGTTAAAACAACCGATTGAATACATCCATGCAAAATAGCAACAAGCTAAAGCTGAAGTTTATGCAACGGATTGTCATACGATCGTTTCTGAAGTACCAGTAGGCGTAACCCCATGTCACCCCCTAGCACTGTCTGGACGGCTCGTATGGCGCGGGTCAGCAGGACTGGTACACGTACGACGTGTCCGCGCTGGTAGGGGCCGTTATAGGGGTCACACCGTTTCTGATGTATTAACAGTCTAATACTTATTTCACCCTCTAGCTCTTTCTTGACGGCCCGTATGGCGCGGGTCAGCAGGACTGGTACACGTACGACGTGTCCGTGCTGGTAGGGGCCGGTATAGGGGTCACACCGTACGCTTCCATACTAAAGGACTTCGTGCACATGACCTCCATCAAGAGCACCTACAAGATCAGGTGTCAGAAGGTACGGGGCAGCGTGTGCGTAGTTAGTTTAAACATATTTATTTTAGCTCGATTGCATCGAAAGCCTAAGGCTTTTTGAAACGCTCTCGAGTCCATTTCCTGTGACTATAACCAGTACTTGGTGTATTTGGGGAATATTTAAAGAACGCTCCCTCAGTGGGGATCCAACCCGTGACCTCCCGATCGATATGCGGACACCATATCAATTATACAACGGCGACTTTGTGTGTGTGTAGTAAGCTGTTCTTGAGCGCAACGAGAATTTCCCGTATGGCAATCGGGCGCCTTGTTTGGTTGAGTTATAGCGGATAGTGTAAGATAAAGGAGAAAGTTTCCTGTGAAAATCCATTACCCGTGTACACTGTATCTCGTTTAATGTTTCGTCACACTACTACGCTAACGATTGGGTTTGAGCGAGGAATTGAACCTACGCCAATACGTTCTTGGGCCAGTGCGCCAGAAGCTTGATCACGGACCCTTCAATGGGTGTGTGATTTACGGTAAATTAATGGAGCCTCACTTTGGGTAAAATCGCGTTCCAGATTAGTCTCCCTGTGCACAGACTTATCGGGAGAGACGCTTTTTTCTTTTATGGAATATTTAGTGCAATAGAAGTCTCTGCTGAACGAAAACCCAGTCTTGGCGGAAAAGGTCTGCCCTGATTATCATATGCGGACTGTTCATGCTAATCTTTGATCAATGAATTTCTATATGAAACAAATATTAGATATTACGTTGTTTAATGCAAAGGACTGTGTATAATGTAACGGGAGTACATGTATAGCCATGGGAAGCATGCATCGTATGAGTAGAATATCGTCCTATTGATGCAAAAAGGTACCGTGTACCTTCTGATTTCACTGTCACATGGTACCTGTTTGCACCTAGGAGGGGGGGGGGGGATATTTATGTTGCTTCGCACCGATGCTCATTTGCTTTAACTTATAATAATAAAATAAAGATCTCTGCCCCAGGCGCCATGAACTTGACCTAACCATTATTCATAGAACTGTACATGTTTCAGTTGTATTTCATCTGGGTCACCGGAAGTCAACGTCACTTCGAGTGGCTGCTCGACATCCTGAAGGAAGTGGAGGCGATAGACACGAAGGGAATGGTCTCCATTGACATCTTTATCACGCAGTTCTTCCAAAACTTCGACCTGCGCACCGCCATGTTGGTGGGTACAGTACTTGTTTATACGGTTTGTTCAAACAGCAATCGGATTGTAACAATATAATTATAAACTTATCAATCCCATTCAACTTTTACGCATTATAATAAAATACGAGAAAGCGAAATCGCATACACACACTGTAGCGTTTTCTGTTTCCGTATCATGTCTGACTCCATTTTTGCGTAGTTGGTTGACTCAGCTTTTCACATGAAATGACCTTTACATAACGCCAGAATACCCGAATTAATACACTACCGGCAAATTCAAATTCGTAATTGCTACGGATTGTAAAAACTAGTTTTCTAAAAGTTGTATGCATAAAAAACACGACCGCCTTTACACGTAAATATTTTATAACAAGGGCTGTTTGAAAAAACATGCATGCCCCCATATGGGCTGTCAGTTGTAGCGGCAGCCATTGTGTGAATTCGTTTTTTGTCACTGTGACCTTGATCTTTGACCTAGTGACCTGAAAATCTATAGGGGTCATCTGCCAGTCATGATCAATGTACCTATGAAGTTTCATGATCCTAGACGTAAGTTTTCTTGGTTTATCATCCGGAAACCATATTACGGTTTCGAGTCACTGTGACCTTGACCTTTGACCTAGTGACCTGAAAATCAATAGGGGTCATCTGCCAGTCATGATCAATGTACCTATGCAGTTTCATGATCCTAGGCGTAAGCATTCGTGAGCTATCATCCAGAAACCATTTAACTGTTTCGAGTAACTTTGACCTTGACCTTTGACCTAGTGACCTGAAAATAAATAGGGGTCATCTGCCAGTCATGATTAATGTACCTATGAAGTTTCATGATCCTAGGCGTAAGTATTGTTAAGTTATCATCCGAAAACCATTTTACTACAATACGAGTCACTGTGACCTTGACCTTTGACCTTAAAACCTGAAAATCAATAGAAGTCATCTGCCATTCATGATTAATGTACCTATGAAGTTTCATGAACCTAGGCGTAAGCATTCTTGAGTTATCATCCGGAAACCGTTTTACTATTTCGAGTCACTGTGACCTTGACCTTTGACCTAGTGACCTGAAAATCAATAGGGGTCACCTGCCATTCATGATCAATGCACCTATGAAGTTTCATTATCCTAGGCCTAGGCGTTCTTGAGTTATCATCCGGAAACCATCTGGTGGACGGACCGACCGACAGACCGACGGACCGACATGTGCAAAACAATATACACCCTCTTCTTCGAAGGGGGCATAACAAGGTGATAGTACACGTATATATAATTATTTCCACACCAGTTTTCGCGCACCGAAAAACAAACAAGACGGCCATGATGGCCCTGAATCGCTCACCTGACTCATTAAGATCAGATGAAAACTATGACCTCTATTGTCTACACAATGTTTTTCTATGATTTGACCTAGTGACCTAGTTCCTGACTCTAGATGACCCAAATACAATCCCAATCCAGATTTCATCAAGATAAACATTCTGACCACAGTTCGTAAATATTGGATGAAAACTGTGACCTCTATTGTCAACACAAGGTTTTTCTATTTATTTGACCTAGATTTTTACCCCAGATGACCCAAATACAATCCCACCCAGATTTCATCAAGAATTCTGACAAAATTTCATAAAGGTTGGATGAAAACTGTGATCTCTAATGTCTACACAAGGTTTTTCTATTATTTGACCTAGTGACCTAGTTTTTGACCCCAGATGACCCAAATAAAATCCCAACCCAGATTTCATCAAGATAAACATTCTGACCAAATTTCATAAAGATTGGATGAAAACTGTGACCTGTATTGTCTACAGAAGGTTGTTCTATTATTTGACCTAGTGACCTTGTTTTTGACCCCAGATGACCCAAATACAATCCCAAACCGGATTTCATCAAGATAAACATTTTGACCAAATTTCATCAAGATTGGATGCAAACTGTGACCTCTACTGTCTACACAAACAAATTGTTGACGGACGGACGCACGGACACACGCAGGCACGCACAACGGACGCCGGACATCACACGATCACATAAGCTCACCGTGTCACTTCATGACAGGTGACCTAAAAATATGTGTCGGAGATAAACATGAACAGTTGTGGTTAAAATCCCATAGAAACAAGGGCTGTTTGTAAAACATGCATGCCCCCCTAGTAGTAGTAATAGTAGTTGTAGTAGTAGTAGTAGTAGTAGTAGTAGTAGTAGTAGTAGTAGTAGTAGAAGTAGTAGTAGTAGTAGTAGTAGAAGTAGTAGTAGAAGTAGTAGTAGTAGTAGTAGTAGTAGTAGTAGTAGTAGTAGTGGTAGTAGTAGTAGTAGTAGTAGTAGTGGTAAAAGTAGTAGTAGTAGTGGCAGTAGTAGTAGAAGTAGTAATAGTAGACGTGGTGGTGGTGGTGGTGGTGGTGGTGGTGGTGGTGGTAGTAGTACTAGTAGTAGTAGTACTAGTAGTAGTAGTAGTAGTAGTAGTAGTAGTAGTAGTAGTAGTAGTAGTAGTAGTAGTAGTAGTAGTGGTAGTAGTAGTAGAAGTAGTAGTAGTAGTAGTAGTAGAAGTAGTAGTTGTAGTAGTAGTAGTAGTAGTAGTAGTAGTAGTAGTAGTAGTAGTAGTAGTAGTAGTAGTAGTACTAGTAGTAGTAGTAGTAGTAGCAGTAGCAGTAGCAGTAGCAGCATTACAAGACCAATACTTAAGAATGATCAAATGGGAAAAGGTAACATAGCACCAGCAGTAACTATGGGGCTCATTACAGGTCAGATTTGGAATCTCTGCTGTAAAATGAGATTTTGAATGAAATAAAGGGAGGCAAATCTATAATAAAAAGAACATGCATAAACCGTAGTTGTTTCCCTTGTTTGAACCATGCTAAATCCTTACAAGTTTGGAAAGAATTGGATGAAAAATTTGGACTTTATTGCATAAACACCATTTTCTCAGTTCAAGGGGAGGTAATTCTGTACTTCATGGACCAATAATGCTCATTTTTTGTAGGGTTCGTGTCCTCATTGATATAAAGACACTGTGCAAATTTGGAAAGGATCGGACAAAAAATGTGGAAGATTTTTGAAAGTTTTCACAAAATAGGCAAAAACGAATAAACATGCAAAGTTCAACGAGCTCCTGCGGCCATGTTTTTTGACGAATCAAATTTCTTTGAACAACTTTTTCAGGGGAGCCCTCAAAGGTCATCCCTGTGAAATATTTTGAAAATCTGATGAGCGGTTTCTGACAAGAAGATTTTTTAAGGTTTTTACCATATATGGTCATGGCGGCCATCTTGGTTATGTGATCAAATTTTTTTTAACAATTCTTTTGTCCCATGACCTAGGGATGCTCCACATGAAATTTAGTTGAAATTGGCTCGATGGTTTAGTAGAAGAAGATGTTTACAAATTGTTTACAGACGGACGGACAGACGGACGGACAGACGGACGGACGCCGGACGCTGAGTGATCACAATAGCTCACCTCGAGCTATCGCTCAGGTGAGCTAAAAATTGGTTGGCGCAAAGAAATTTTGGGACAGCGCCAGCCCTGGTAGATAGACCCCACGACACCAGTACATAATATAATCTGCAAATGTGGTCCTTTGGAAGCATAAACTGCATCCAAGAACAAGTCACTGTGACCTTGACCTTTGACCTAGTGACCTCGAAATCAATAGGGGTCATCTGCAAGTCATGATCAATGTACCTTTGAAGTTTCATGATCCTAGGCGTAAGCGTTCTTGAGTTATCATCCGGAAACCATCTGGTGGACGGACGGACCGACCGACCTACCGACATGTGCAAAACAATATATCCCCTCTTCTTCAAAGGGGGGCATAATAATATAATGGTAGACATTAACGATGTACATTTAATGCATGTGAGAAGGGTCATTTATACAGTGCGCTTGTCCTATTAGCGCAGCGTACTCGCGCTTCTCAGCTAGGAGATCAGGGTTCCGCTCTCGTCACATGTGAGTTTGATATGTTGTCATCATACCCGATATATGGTGCTTCCTCTTGGTACTCCGGTTTTCCACCCACAATACAAGACCATAACCCAATCAAAAATCCTTCAATAAACACTAAAATAGTTGAAAATAAAAGCTATACTTAAAATTCGCCCTGCCTTTCCGAAGTCATTAGGTAGGAGTGCTGGAACACAATGTGGGTCATAATAAAATGAAGCCCCTTGTGGTAAATTCCATAATGTACTTCGCAATAAACACGCAATCATTTATTCAGTTCCTATATGGTAAAACAAAGTGACATTATTTTTTCAGTATATCTGCGAGGAGCATTTCCAGAAACTGTCCGGCGGGAAGAGCGTGTTCACCAGCCTGAAAGCCAACACGCACTTCGGTCGCCCCCACCTGAGCAGCATGTTCAAAACCCTGCACCGTACACACCCTACGGTAAGTAAAACACCAAGATTGTCCATCGTAAATATCCTATGGTAAGTAAAACATCCAGGCCCGTGTATAGCGCACACCCAATGGTAAGTGAAACACGAAGACCGGTGTTCGCACAAACCCTATGATAAGTCAAACATCCGAACCGTGTATAGCGCACACCCCATAGTAAGTCAAACACTAAGACCTGTTTTCGCACACACCCTATGATAAGTCTAACACCCGGACCGTGAATAGCGCACACCCCAAAGTAAGTCAAACACTTAGACCGGTTTTCGCACACACCCTATGATAAGTCAAACACATAGACCGTGTATAGCTCACACCCCATGGTAAGTCAAACACTATGACTGTGCATAGCGCACACCTTATATTAAGTCAAACACCAAGACTGTTTATAGCGCACATCCCCTCGGAAAATCAAATTGAAAAAGCATTATCGCTCAGATCCAATGGTAAGTCAAACACCAAGGTCGTGTATCGCACACATCCAACGGTAAGTCATACACCAAGACCGTCACGAATAAAATAATACACGCTTCTTATTTGATAATACTTTATTTAATTTATAGAAATGTACAGCCCAAATACCATCATACATATACACATATATACATAATAATAATGAGCGTATGCATCTTATGTTATCGGATAACACATACAAAATCGTGTAACTATAATCTGATGTACATTAACACATTATTTTTTATGGTAATCTGTTTCAGGTACGTAAAGTGGGTGTGTTTTCATGTGGCCCACCTGGTGTCACTAAAAGCGTCGAACGCGCATGCGTAGAAAGCAGCAGAAGTACAAAAGCCTTGTTCGAACATCATTTTGAAAACTTTTGAGTCTTTAAAATTGAATTAAACGTGTTAAAGGTGACTTTATTAAGACATTTGCTACAAACGGACTTTTGAAAGTTTTACCAGGTTTTGGTTGTGATTATAATCGTATAATGATTAGTAGATTAATACATGTATCGTAATTTTGCGTGAAATTATATACGTGCAGTAGAAATTAAGTGATAACCCGTTTAAGAAAGTATACAGAGTTATGTTGTTGTTTTTCAAAATGATCACATGGTATGTCATAAGAGGAAAAAGGTAATTAATTTAAATATAATATTCTGCCACATTGTTTCGATGTTTTTATGTCACGACGATTTATATGTTAGCCATATGTTGATTGTGCAAATGTTTAATTCAACATATACCAGTTCATATATGCTTATGCCTCATGTAATGTTTTCACGAAACTTTGATTTTAACCATTATAAGCGTAAACTTCATTACGCATGATTCCTTCCCTTAAAATGTTTTTTTCAGAATAAACTTATAGATATGAGCCGCGCTCTGTGAAAAGGGGGTTTAATGCATGTGCGTGGAGTGTCGTCCCATATTAGCATGTGCAGTCCGCATAGGCTCATCAAGGATGTCACTTTCCGCTTTTATGATAATCACGGAGCGTATACCCCATCTAGAGTCCGTGTGATAATTTTCGTTTAAAGGAATTCTCTCATTAGCAAAAAATCTAGTTTAGGCGGTAAGTGTCGTCCCTGATTAGCCTGTGCTGACTGCACAGGCTTATCTGGGACGAAACTTTACGCACATGCTTGAAAAACCTTTTTCATAGAGAATGGATGATATATATTATATGCTCATCATTCAAGCTAGGGTTGTGAACTATTGTTATGTTTTCATTATATACATGTATAGTTTATATACCGCTATCATAGTGCTTATTCAAACTGTTAACCTCATAAATAAAACAGAGAACAGTTATAAATAAGAGTGTTTGTTAAGTTGTTTGTATTGACGGTTTTTAACCAGGTTTTCCGAAGGAAAAAACTGGTTACTAGATTGGCGAATGCGGGCGGGCTGGCTGGCTGGCTGGCTGGCTGGCTGGCTGGCTGGCTGGCTGGCTGGCTGGCTGGCTGGCTGGCTGGCTGGCGGGCTGGCGGGCGGGCGGAACAAGCTTGTCCGGGCCATAACTATGTCGTTCATTGTCAGATTTTAAAATCATTTGGCACATTTGTTCACCATCATTGGACGGTGTGTCGCTCGAAATAATTACGTCGATATCTCCAAGGTCAAGGTCACACTTTGAGTTCAAAGGTCAAAAATGGCCATAAATGAGCTTGTCCTGGCCATAACTATGTCATTCATTGTGAGATTTTAAAATCATTTGGCACATTTGTTCACCATCATGGGGCGGTGTGTCGCACGAAAGAATCACGTCAATATCTCCAATGTCAAGGTCGCCACGACTAAAAATAGATTTTTTTAAAAACAAACTTACAAAGGGGGTTAATTTTGTTTGTTCATTTCAAAAGTTCAGTTTGAGTTTTCTCCCTTTATCAGATTTTTTTTTCACAATGAAAACCTGGTTTTGTGACAATTTTGTCCCTTGTTATTTTGTGCGTACCTGTTTAACCTAGACTTAGACATTTTGGAATGTGATATTAAATGTTTGAAAAAAATCCCGCCTGAATGAATAAATGAATTTTTGCATTCGTTAAAAACACAGTTGTAAATCAGATCTGTTGATTAAATTTGTTTGCGGGTCTGACCTTTAATGGAACCGTTAAATATGCAGGTTCGAACTTAACTAACCTTAGTTGAACGAAAACGATTAAAAAACGCTGAAGAAAGTATTTAAAAAATTAAATCCCACCTTTTGCTAGAATATTAATTGCACCTTACAACCATAAGAAACAGAGCGGATAAAGACGTAGTTTGAAAAAAAGTGGAAAATTATATAATGTATATGATTATTTGCTGAACATTAACACCAATGTCACAAGAATAGCTGTTCTAGAGTTTTCTCTGTTAGTCGTTTCCCTGAACTTTAGTCTCAAGGGGTAGGTTGACCCGGTCAATAGCTGTTCAACCGTGAGATTCCACCCATGACCCACCATCGTTGTTTAAAAGGTCTGGATTTTATTAAGAAATTCAGAAACGTTATACTGCAATAGTATGAGTGCAGGGCGTGTGAATCTGTCAGTTGAGATAGGTTAAAATTGTGCAATCGACCATAATGATCAGACAAAAAATAGCCATCAGAATGTTTGATCTCGGAACATCGTGGCTGCAAAGAGTGTGTGGATTTTATGGGTGCAGCTTGGAGATTTTAACCCATTTATGCCTAATGGACTCTCCCATCCTTCTAAATTTTATCAATTTATTTCCAAAATTAGGGATGTCTAGTATATGTGTTTCTATATTAAGAATATTTCTTACAGAAATTCCTTTAAGCAAACAGCGCATACCCTGATGAGACGCTACATCATGCGGCGTCTCATCTGGGTGTACGCTGTTTGCCAAGGCCTTTTTTCTAGACGCTAGGCATAAATGGGTTTAAGTAAGGTATGTTATTACAACGATATCTTTAGCAATTCAGAAATGTATGTTTGTGTAGTGATCACCGATTTATAAAACATTAAAATAATGATGTTTAACGTAATAAGAGTTATAAGCGTTACACACAATCTTGATTAATGTCAATAGTATTTAACGAACCACAATTATATATGACTACTAAAGAAGATAAAGAATATTAAACATTAATTAGGAATGATCTGCACTGATGTTATTATATCTTTCTAGATTATATTTATGGTGAGATTGAGGCAGATTGAAGTTGATTTATAGATTTAAACAAAGTGATTGAAGATCCACTGAACTATTTTAGTTTTTAGTTTAAACCTATTTATTTTAGCTCGATTGCATCGAAAGCCTAGGGCTTATATAGACGCTCTCGAGTCCGTTTCCTGGGCCTAGAACTAGTACTTGGTGTCTTTGGGGGCGATCTACAGAACGCTCCCACGGTGGGGATCGGACCCGTGACCTCCCGGTCGCTAGGCGGACACCATATCCATGACACCACGGCGACCTTAAACTATTTTGAAGCAGATTGAAGTTGATTTCACATATTTATTTACAAAGTGATTGAAGCATGATTGACATAATTTGAAGGAGATTGATGTTGGTTAAGTGAAGTGTAGTAAAGCTGGATGAAGCTTGGTTAAATTAAGTGGATAATTTTATGTAACCATATTGTGTGATTCGAGTACAAAGGCAAGTGAAACCGAGAGGTTGGTTCAACGAATATTGCGAGCAACAAATAAATTAAGGAACGCAAAATTTAGAATAATTCATAAAGAGCGAATTAAGTATAAATAAGACTCGGAGTGATGAATGTTATACGATGCTGAAGTTAGGATCTGACGTACGGCGTTGAACTCAGAAGATGAATTAAGTATGTCCGAAACAAACTTAACAAGCAGAACAATTCTGATGATCCGCTGTATAAGGTTCGCCTTTACAAGAAGACGCGGTGGCAAATGCATATATGCAACAGGCTTTATATACAGCCACAAAATTGAAAACAAGAGATCTCATTTTTTCTGTACCGTCGCCACCTGATTTTTCTGGGACACCTCTTTGGTATGAGGTTAACAATACGACGCATAAATTGTATTGTAAAAAAATGAGAGACAGGAAGAGCGGATACCGACAACATTCCAAAATTAGGAATTTGCAATTGGTCAGAAAAACATCATACCCCCTCTTCTTCGAAGGGGGGGGGGGGCATACAAAAGGTACAATAAAGATCAAAAACATTATTAAAGTGTTGTGTTATAAGTATAAGCAATGTTGGGAGTAAATGAAATACATTCCGAACATGAATTCTACTACAACAATTGAAATCCTCGCTGCATTGAATTGCCCTGCAAACCGGATAATTATACCAGTGACGAACTAAAAAATATAAGTGTGTGCGAAATGAAAGGACTTAATGCAGACAATGCAAAATCAGGATAAAGGGCGGTGCGTGACAAATCAAAGAACTAAAAGCCTTTAAAGTACAAATGGACGGAACGATCAAACAAATAGATATATAACAATTTAAGCATGCAAAAATCATTAAAGTAAATCACCAGCAGTTAGTGATTTACGTGTGAAAAATATTACATTTGAAATTCGTGTTTGTGTCTTACAGAAAAACTACTTCAATTAACAATAGCAAATTTACAGTATAAACAGCCTTGAAAAAGAAATAAATTCTGCCAAGGATATCATTAATTAAGACTTAGAAAGTGTGGATATAATCAAAACCAAAAATGAAGTGAACACGTGTGTTCAGATGTTAGAAAATTATAGTGATAAGGTCGAAATACAGTGTGAAAAGTTCATTTCGGCATTAGGTGACAGTGGGGACGATGAAAAAGAAATTGACAAGGTCATGGACGAGGATAGGTCTTTATGTGACAGAGCTACTAGATACGTTAGCTTGATGGAACAGTTAAGCATGAACATTGTTTCTCAATTAGCAAGTAAAAAAGATACAGAAAAAAAGGTACTTCCTGCACAAGAGGAGCTGAAGACCTTCATTTTGGAGCAGAGTCTCCATCAAAGAGAGTTCACCGAACGTCAAAGTGCACAGCAACATGAATTCATGGAGTATATGATGAAAAGACATCAAAAGGTAGCTGACGTTCCCATCGAATCACGTTCGACGTCAGTTAAATTACCCAAACTTGAACTGAAATCATTCTTCGGCGACAAAGCAAACTGGCCGGAGTGCTGGGATAGTCTTGAGTGACCTATCAACAAAAATGCAAGTCTGTCCGATATAGAAACATTTAGTTATCTACAGAGCAAGCTCCGCGGAGAAGCAAAAAGGACAATATCAGGACTTTGGTTGTGTAATGACAACTATCGAATAGCTGTCGACATACTGAAGGAGCGCTTCGGAAAGAAACATGACATTATCGACATTCATAATTCGGAAATGATGAAAATTGCACAACCCCAAAATAACGTATATAGTTTGCAACAGTTTTTGAATCGGTCAGTTCTTTTCTCGCATACTGTTAACATGCACTTTATAAATTGCAATCATGGGTGATGTTCAATGCGATACATGTGGTAAAAATATTCAAATAAAAGGAATCTTTCTCGACATATCAAGGAAAAGCATGGAGAAACGTTATTATACTTTAAATGTGTTGTTGAAGAATGCACATCGAAATTTATTCGACGAAGTTATGTCACTAAACATGTAATGCACAAACATGGATTTGACAAGAAACTAGCAAAGGAAAGTGTTAAACAACTTATCATAAACGCCGAGACGGAAAATCACACCCCAGCGAGAGTTCATCAGCCAACCATTACAGTTGAGAAGGAAGATGTTCAGCAACATCGCATTCCTCTCACTGAAAGCTGTATATGTTCGGATATTTCGGAAGACGAAATCGATTTTGATAATTGGTTGGACAGTGTTATCGTTGGGGAACCCCCCCCCCCCCCCCCCGGGCCGCATGTCGTCGGCATGAGTAGCACATCGTCCACGGCGTCGCATGGTGAGGAACAGGGCATTTCAGCGTCGCCATCACCATCTTCGTCGTTGCATGCAGATGAGGGTCTGTTGTTTTACGAGCCGACCTTGTACGAGGTCTATCAACTGGCGGAAGCACAGACATCATCTGAACCGTGCTTTGATTTAGTGCCTTTCAACATGATTGAACCCGAGGAAGCAACAGGCGATAATGATATACCGCAGTTTAGCGGAAATGAGGAGACTGTTGTGGAATTGATTAACGTTACGTTCAAAATAAAGACTACATTTCAAGACAATCAAGTAATAAATGTTGAAAAAAACAGCCTCCTTCACCTACACTGATAGATTCGATCTTAAGTGCACAAATCCAAGAGACGTATTTGCACACATGCAGAATATGTTCGAGGAGTACGCGAACGAGTGGAATTAAAATAAAAACATAACTTAATAATGAAATATTAAGTTAATATTTAATTATTTCATGAAATGACATTTCTTGTTATTTTATCATTTGATATGAGATTAATATCACCATTTATTGTGGCCCTAGGTTATTCATTTCATAATGATATATATTAATAATTGGGAAATAGATTTTAGTCTTATTTTGATTTATAAAATGTTTTTGTGTCTCCTTGGTCGGGAGTGTCGCGAAGTACGCGAGTTAACTATATATATATATATATATATATATATATATATATATATATATATATATATATATATATATATATATATATATATATATATATATATATATATATATATATGTATGTGTACAATATTCCCGTCGATAGGGCGATGCTGATCAACGGGCAATATGAGCCGTCGGAACCGCCAGAGACGCCAGAGCCGTCGGAGCCGACAGAGTTTGAAGGAACAAGTACCACGTGACTATTCACTATATAAAGGAGATACTGAGTACGGATTGTGACCAGTTAAGAACCAGTGAAGAACAGTGAAGTTATTGCATTTATTTAAAATTTACATCATGTTAATTTGTTAACGGAATATTAAAAAATATTAAACTAACTAAACTATTAAAATGAATTGTTTCTTATTTGGAAATAAATAAGTTTCTCCAATGTGGTGATACAAAAAATTACAGTCCACAAAAAAAAGAATTAATCACCACAATGACTCGTGGACTGGACTCGTGGACTGGACTGCAACACATCTTTGTAAACAATGTTGCCTTATTGAAACTTATAAACAAAGTTATTATTTTTCCCCTATTGGTCTTTGATCAGAGGGGATTGTTTTAAGGTTTACCATCTGTGTGTGGTGGATGTTTGGATGCATTTGTCTGTGTGTCCGTAACCTTTTTTGTTATTTCTACTCCTCAGTAACTATTAATTAGATTTATACCAAAATACAACAGAATGGTTTTTATTGGATCTTTTTGACAACTTTATGGCCCTACTTTTGACAATATATAATAAAGAGGGATCGAATCTCATTAGATCTATCGCTACTCTTCAGAAATAACTTACAAAATTTGTGATTTTAATTCCGGTTGGACATTTTTTGATGAGTTATGGCCCTTTCCTACTTTTTACTTTACTTGTATCTGGTCCGGGACTTAAACCCCGGAACACACAACAAAATGCAGACTTAAAAAAGCTAAAAAGCATGTGGATGATAAAGACGAGTTGAAAGTTTTAATGGGCAAGATTTCATCTGAAAAATCAAACATAGGAAATCCTTTCATTTATGAACTATGCACAGAGCCGTAGTTGATAATTTTCATGGCTAACGAAACACAGTTAAAAGAACTTGAAGTATTTTGCACGAATCCAACAAATGTTTGCATTCTCGGGGTTGACCCAACTTTTATTATTGGTAACTACATGGTTACCCTTACCTCGTACCGACATCTTAAGGTAAAAAATAAAACAGGAATTCCGCCAGTCATGCTGGGATCCGTATTAATTCACCAAAGAAAACTTCAAAGTTCCTATTTTGTACTGTCATCAAAAATGGTAAACAATAAAGCCACTTTGTCTGGACTATTAGCATTTGGTACAGATGGAGAAGTCAGCTTACAGCGCGCATTAAACAGAATCTTTCCAAATGCTATACACTTACTATGTGATTTACATATGCGCGATAATGTAAAATCACAACTGTCCAAGCTAAGAATAACTAAGGCAACACATGCAGAATATATGCCAGACATCTTCGGTAAAGACTTTGAAAATGAAAGAAAATGGGTGTGGTGGATTGTCTATCAAATGAAGAATTTGATGAAAGATTGTGTTCATAAAAAGACACATGGATAAAAAGACACAAATTGACAGGAATACTATATCTACTTCTTAGAGGAGAAATCAATTCTCATTAAAAACCACATGACTGCAGAAATACGAGCAATGTCTGGTCTGGGGTATCCACCTGTAAGTAATACCCAGAATTCCAATGAAGCATCGAATGCTGCCTTTAAGCATGGATTGTGACATTGACAGAATGTGTAGAACGAGTGAAATCATTCATTATGAAACAACAAGTACAAATAAACTTGTCCATAATTTTTTGTGGAGATCACGAAGTGTTGCAAGAATACAGCTCACTTAAAGTACCGAAAGTGCGATTTAATCTATGAGACCAAGCAGTAAAGCAGCAGAAACAAGAGGGCCACGGGCCCTAAGGCGCTCACCTGAGACCCAAAGGAACTAAACTATTCTGGGAAGGTGGAGTTCAAAATAATAAAAGTACTTCATACAGACGGGCGTACATACTTAACTTGCGCTTTATATTTCGATTACTAGTATTTAGTGAAAAATCTTCAAACGAGGACGAGTGCTGAGCAGACAGGCGGTAGTTCAGACTTAGTGTGCTCTTTTATTAAAATACGTGTTCACTGTTTTTCCATTCAAGGTTATATAGAACAATGATACTCTGATTTTCAAGTAATACTGCATTTCACATATCATACATGACGTATGTATATAAAATTAATTAGAATAATGGTATTTCTGACTTTCACATAATACTGTATTTCACATATCATCCATGTAGGCCTACGTGACTTTTGTATATCAATCTGTATTTATGATTTTAAATGAAATTTCATACTTCATTTAAGAGTTAATTTTTGTTAATTATTCACATTTGTAAGTGTTGTTTGTAAACAATTCCTCTACGCTTCTACTCTTTATTTACAACCAATGCGAAACTAAAATGCATTTTAATTGTGAAATTTATTCTCAAATACAATCTGCATTTAATATCATAAGTATCGCAAATAATTGGTTTTAAGTACATTTTCTCTATCTCTTTAATTCTCGAACAAAGTATATCTGTGATATGATATGTGTACATGTAGACAAGAGAGTTTTTTGTCAATAAATGTTCAACAGTAAAGTTGGAGAATATTTAAATCTATTTTTATTGATCAATATAATTGAATTTTGACAACAGTTGTTGCCTAAGCTTTAGAGGATATTTTTACGTACATATCTTTACTTTTTCTTCTTGATATTCATAATATACACTGGGACGTTGTGATAGTTATAAGTTAAATAATAGCCATATTGAGTAAGTTCAATCAGGCATCACTGTACTTAAAGCTAAGAAATATGAAATATCACGCCCATTAAATTTATATATATATATATTGTATAAACCTTTCTTGGAAATATATAAGTACATTATTTTGCTATTTCAAGAGCTTGCTTCAATGTTGTAATCTGTTCTTTTTATGCAGTCAGCATGCTGATTTTTATATGAAAATAAATGCCAGACAGATGTATTTATGTGTTTATCTCTATATTGATACCACTGTATAGTAATTGCTGTTCCATGCTGTTCACTGCAAAGGGCTTTTAACAAGGGGATAGGCATCAAGCAACTGTCAGAGATAACGAGGTACCTGCTGTAACTAATGGTTATTTCATTGGTCTGCAGTCATTAAATTACGCGCAACAAAATGTGTGAAAAGTGGCCAGCACAGGAATTTGGGGCCTGACTCTAAACTGTTATATAAATATGTATACAGTTGTTTCTCCCCTAAGTATTTTTCCGTGAAATCAATATTACTATTTAAAATTTTGAGAATATTTAATAAAGGGTTTTCAGATGGAAAAAATACGTTTGTTGCACTTCATCCCCAACCAATCATCAACATAATAATCCTCTGTTATTATGGCCATGTTTTTCAAATGTTCACGACTATTTTCAAACTCGTCCGAGGTATCCACATAACCAATGTTTTGACCCAATTTCATGATCATTAGGCAAAAAATGTGACTTCTAGAGTGTTCACAAGCTTTTTTACTATATAAATATAAGGAAAAGACCCCCCCCCTGGCAGCCGTGTTTTTTTTACCAATCTGAACCATTTTCAAACTCAACCGTCGTATCCAGGAAACAAATGTTCTGACCAAATTTCATGAAGATTGGACCAAAAATGTGACGTCTAATGTTCAAATGTTTTCACTATATACATATAGAGAAAACTGCCCCGCCCCCTGGCGGCCATGTTTTTTCACTGATCTGGACCGTTTTCAAACACATCCGAGGTATCAATAAAACCAATGTTTTGACCAAGTTTCATGATGATTGGGCAAAAACTGTGACTTCTAGAGTGTTCACACGGTTTCTTTAAAGCCATATAAGGAATACTGCCCCGCCCCCTGGTGGCCATGTTTTTCAACGGACAATTGTTGAACTCAACCAACATATCATTAAGACAAACATTTTGGCAAAATTTACATGAAGATTGGGCATCAAATGTGATGTGTATTCTACAGTGTTCACAAGGTTTTTCTATTTTTTTACCTAGTGACCTAGTTTTTGACCCAGCATGACCCAGTTTCGAACTCAGTCGAGGTATCATCGGGACAAATGTTCTGACCATGTTTCATGAAGATCGCATAGGAAATGTGGCCTCTAGAGTGTTCACAAGGTAAAATGTTGACGACGCACGACGGAAGGACGACGGACAAAAGGCGATCCCAAAAGGTCACCATGAGCACGTTGTGCTCAGGTGAGCATATAAAAAGAAGTCATTGAAGAAGAGGTTCACCATAAACAGCAGCAAGCAGATTCACGACAATCATCAAAATCGTCAACAAGCATCATTCAAAAATCCATGTCAATCGAAATATCTCAGTCCGGGATAACAACAATACTTTTCGAAATAGTGCAGAAAATATATGACAACGCATCCAAAATATTACAAATTGAAAGATCTATTGTATATGCTCCAGGCGGTGATGACAACCAGTACTTTGTAGTGAGTTTATCAAACCCCACTTCGCCACATGGAGTGACAAGTGTACAGTCAAATGGAAATTTAATGTGTGATGAAAAGTGTTTAAGATGGAAAACCTACAAAATATGCGCTCACATCCTTGTTGTGGCGGACAGTAAACCTGGGCTACTCCAAAGATTGCTCACATGACATAAAGGAATTAATTAACCTAGTATGAACCTTATGACAATGGCTACCCATACTTAACCAGTTAGAAGAGGTAATAAAGCTACAAAGAGTACTTCAAGACGCAAGGACATTTAATGTGTATCCATACTTTTATGTATTGACATCTGTTTGTATGTTTATGTACATTTTGAAAATAAAATATTGTAAGTGTCAGTGGTTGCTTTACTTTCAAAACTAATTATAATGGTCTTACAAATGTCAATGAAACCCTCATTATAAATATTCAGTTTATTATAAATACTAATGCAGCAAATAAATAACATTGAATATTACCATAAATGATACTGTTGTTTTTTTTAGTTTGGCAAAACTAAAGTTACTAATTTCCAAAAACAAAAGTACTTTGAAACATATTAGTCAATTGACAAAAAAAGCATTTAAAAATACATCCATTTGTAACATCAGTCCAACTCCAAGAGTCCAGCCCATGAGTCCAGTTCACGAGTCCAGTCCACGAGTCCAGTCCAAGAGTCCAGTTCACGAGTCCAGTCAATGAGTGCAGTCCAGGTTTGTTTAGACTGCCCCCTGGACTACCAATCTCTGTCTTTAAACCAGGTCATTCTCAGCAGAGAGCTTCAGGGCATTTCGGGTCAAACCGGGGGAAATGTGTAACTCTATCCATAACCAAAAGCTGATAGCAATGACAGGGCACGTAGAGGCAATGACTCTGGCGAATGGCATTTTAGGTTAATTAGGGACTTATCTTGTGTTTATTATATGGAGAACCACAAGTTGATTAACTGTGACAAATTCAAAGCTCTTGAATATGATGCAAGGTTATGTGTTGTTAGAAAGATCCGATTGTGTGACAATTGTCTAAATTCAAGCAAGTGCTGCTGAAAGAGTCGCTGTTGCGAGGTAAAGACTGTAGACAGAGACCTCGTACTTGGCTGCGTAGATCCTTCGCTGATGTAGGTCGGTGTGCAGACGATAGCTCATTGTATAGCAATTGTTGTACAAAATCAGATGCCTTCAAAGTAAGTTTACGAATTGTCCTTGTTGTTGTGAAATATGGTTCCGGACAGACGGAAACATATGCCTTGTTAAATGAAGGCAGCGATATCACGTTGTGTTGTGTAGTGTAATAAGAAAATGAAACGCTTAAGGTACTATGCGCGATTTCACCCTAGCAACTGTTAATCAGTCTACCCAGCGCATATCTGGCATGCAGCTGAACTATAAGGTGAGTTCTCTAGATGGTCGCGAAAGTATCGACGCAAATAAAGTTTTGTTTGTCGAACATTTGCCAAAATCTCTACAGTCTCTTCTGACTTCAGCGGCATTTGGTAAGTGGAAGCATTTGGCAGGTATATGACTGTCAAAGGTTAATGCCACACAGGTAGAGTTGCTCATAGGGAGTGATACTCCAGAGTCTTTCTGTGTAGAGGAAGAGAGAAAAGGTAACCGGGATGAGCCTCCGTACGCAATACGGTAAATTGGAGCAGTATTAGTCCCACAGGGAAATCCTCGGCCTCCGCCCGCAATGTGAATTTTCAACAAAAGTTAGAAGTACATAGTGAGGTTGAAAACAGATATGAATTTTACTGACTAGGTTAGACAATCGAGGATGAATGTCGCAAGAAGATCGCCGTGCATTGTCCATGATGGAGCATTCTAAATAGAAGGATCGAGAGCAATACAAACTACGACTACCTTGGCGTGATGAACAGGTAAGTTTGCTTAATAAAAAATCCTTAGCCGTCAAACGTTTGGAACAGTTGTTAGATAAACTTTTCAATGATTTGAAAGATAATGCTCTGTACAGAAAGATACCATATCGCCAAGGTGTACGCAAAGCCTGTTGAGGGCAACGGTGAGTGTACATCCAGTAGGGCATAGTACCTTCCCCATCATCATGTATATCCGCCGAATAAGTACCGGACAACATCGCTTAATGATAATGGTAAAAGTTAGTTGTTGTTTTTTTATGAAAGCATGACGTTTTCACCAATTATGAAACTTCAATTCATAATCCAAAAACGACATTGCAACGTCACGCCACAAATACAGTCGTGTCCTTTGAGACAATGCACGGAAACTTGCCGTATCAACAAAGCAAAAGGATCGTGCCCCTTCGGAACCAAGTGTCGGTACCGTCACACAGACGCTTAGACATTCGCCGAGAAGGAACAGCACAATAACAATTACCAGATCGACGAGTCTGAACATGGAAGCGGAATTTATGTTTGAACTATTAAAAAATGGTTTTAACATCGTTGACCAGGCAAAATACCAGAAGTGTTGAAGTAAATAGCGGCATACCAAATTAGAGAATAGCTTGAAAAAGGCATTATGAAGTGGTTTGTTTGAAACGGTGTGTGAGATTATTTAACTTTGATATGTAAAGTTGTTTACTAAAGAGTAGGTAGTTTCGACTTGTATGTATTTTTTATATCTGCATTTTACATGAATGGTATAAATATTATGCGCGCTGTTGAATTGTGTATTTGTGCGCATGATTGATCTAAACGTTGCGCGCTTAATTAGACGGAGTTTGTTAGTTTGTTTTGTAAAATAAAGCATTTACCCTCATAGTATTTTGTTTATTTTGTTTATGTGGTATTGAGTTACTTAATATGGTCTTAATGTAGCAACATGTAGCGCACCAAACATCATGTACGAGGTGATGACCTGTCGGTTACCAGGAGCGGGCTCTTGATCAGTCGCGCGGTTTTCTTGCTCGGCATTGCTTCGTCCCACTGTTATCCATTAGTTTCATTATTTTAATAGGCTTTGTGGTTTGAAATCTGGACCTTTTGAACTTTTATTGAACAATGGTGTATTGCATTTACATAAGAGAATGAATTGAAAAATTAAAATACGCTGTATTTGTATTTAACATGAATGGTATGCGCTCTATAGAATGGTGTATGTATGCGTAAGAGTCTGTTATGTGTTTAGTGTAATGTGGCCTCTAAATTGTTTACAAATTAAAATGTTAAATACGAACGACAAAGACAAAGGGCGAGCACAAAAGGCCACCATGAAACATTATATTCAGGTGAGCTAACACAGATTATTTAAATGCATGCATAACCCTATAACACGTTATACAAGACAGTGAAAGAGAAAAAAGTAAAGAAATAATCCTACAGGAAACATAGTGCAATATAATACCTGCTGAGAAATTTCAATAAATGGTGTTTTTAAGACAAAAACAATACAAGGTATTCGATGTTGAGTATCACAGAAAACCGTATCCAACCCTTACATGACCAGACTAGACGTGTCGACAATTTTGCACATTTGTTAATCAGGTCATGTCTTCAACTATTTTCAGATATTTATTCACGTTCGTCGTACAGTTGACCTCATTACTCTGGAGTTGGGAAAACACCACAAACATGTCGTTTGGCGTCATGTAATGAGCGACTAGCAACTTCTGAAAGGCACAGCCGTTAGGTGGCGCCGTTGTCCACCAGATGTTTTCGTCATGAATGTGCGTTACTTTCAAGTCACGCGCAGAAATTCCGGTAATGAAAACGTCTTCCATAGTTAGGTATTTTGCTATCCGCGCGGATGAATATAGGTCTTGTAAAATAGTTCCATGCATGATGTACGCAATGCCCGAGCAGTACGTTGGAAAATAAGGCTTATCATATTCGGTTTCTGACGTGTACCATTTCGATCTTAGGTCACGATTTGGAGGTGCGTTGCGAAACACGTGACATAAGAAAAATCTACTTGTGTTCGCCAGAGAGATCAGTTTTGTAAAAACATTATCCGTGTTTACATAGACGTCGTCATCCGCTTTCATGTACACTTGAGCGTTTGAACAATAATCGTTGAACCACTGAAGCATTGCAACCGACTTGTAAGTCAGGTTTTGGTACCTGTCTAATATATCCACTTGTATAATGTCTTGATAAAGCTCGAATTCTTTTGCAATATCGTTGTTTCCGCTTATGGATGTACCCAACAGGAAGAACAGCTTTGAATTTGAGGCTTTTCCATTTGCACCCCACGTATTACGAATAGCCTGTCGCCGCTCGGTATACATGGAGCTACTGACGACTATGGTTACCATGGCCCATCGTATCGAATCATTTCTGACGCATGCGCTATGAGGGTTTATGATAAACCGGAATACACGGTTGTTTTGGGAATGATCATCAAAAGGCGGTGCATTGTGTGACTTCCGGCGCGCCAAGGATTCAGGTGTGGTCGATTGTAATGGTAAAATAGCAGTTGCGTTAGGAAACACTGAAAATTATGAAGTCTATAAGTGAGAGTTACTGTGGATATATAGAAAATGTTTTATACATTCGAGTGATAGTAAATTCTTAAAACAATTCCAATTGGATAAAATAAAAAGTATAGACATTCTCTTCAATACCAATAATAATTATAATTATTGAATATTATTTAAGCTTTTCGATGACAACATGACCATAAATATAAAGATGGTATATATAATGATTATCGTAAATTGGCCAAGTGTCGATCAAATGTAGTTAAGTTCACATGAAATCATATGTAAAATAGGTAGATACCGATCTATTCTAAAATAATGGTACTTTTCATGAAATGAATAATTAACTCATCACGTAGATCATTTAAATAGCGTTATAAGCCAGTTTCGGATAAATGCTAAAATTCGGTTATTTTTCGTGTAAAGCATATTCATAGCATTAGCCATTATATGGCAATTTGAGCTACATTATGAACATGCAGGTTTTAAAAAAAATGTCTAGGCATTTAGAGGCATATGCTGTAATGCAGTTCCTCTCAACGGTTATTACTGTTATAGCCTACCTAAACGCCGTACAGTAAAGCTCCGTTCTGGGATCACATGAACGACAAACAGCAGGATGTTGACACAGGCGCATGCGCAGAATATAACGACCAAATACACAACGTCCGTCTTCATCTGCAAAATATAATAATCCGCGTTCTAGAGAAACTGGGCTATTTATTTATATGCGTAAAGTGTAATCCCAGTTTAGCCTGTGCAGTCTACAACACCTTCTGTAATTTCGAATTTCAACCATATCTTAAACATGTAAATGTAAAATGCTATATATTACAAAGTTACGAATGTCATCACATATATAAAGTAGTGAAACAGGTAGATGGAATAGAACGCCAAGGGAACAAAGACTACGTAACAAATGTGATAAATTAGATGACGAATTTCATTTTCTTTTTTAGTGTAACTTATATGATAACGTACGATGAAAATTTCTTAAAGGGATCTTTTCACGCTTTGGTAAATTGACATAATTGAAAAAAGTTGTTACAGATTCGCAAATTTTCGTTTTAGTTATGATATTTGTGAGGAAACAGTAATGCTGAACATTTACCATGGTCTAATATAGCCATTATATGCATCTTTTGACGATTTTAAAACCTAAAAATTATAAAGCGTTGCAACGCGAAACGATTGAATAATTTGGAGAGTTCTGTTTTTGTCGTTAAATTCTGTGAAACTACGAAGATTGCTTATATAAGGTATAAAATACGTCAAGGAAGTGTACTCGGCGGAATAGCTCAGTAGGCTAAAGCGTTATTACTTCAGGACTCTGGCAGGACTCCAGGGGTCACTGGTTCGAAACCTGGTCCGGGCAATGTTCTTTTCCTTTTTTAAATTTTATTCTTGATTTTTTACTGGAGCTTTTACGATCCAATGTTTACATTTATCGATATAAAGCATTTAATGAATAAGTTAAAAAATGCCAAAATCTGTGAAAAGGCACCTTTAAGCAGTATTACCGTCATAGAGCAAATATGTTTAAAACAGTCGAGCTGATTACAAATAATAATTGTGAACTATTACGAAACCTAGCTGCACATGTAAGCAAAGCTTTCGAAGTGAGAAAAGCACATTATACAATGAATCAATATTTATATCGTTTATTGCAATTACGATTTTGTTCGCTTCAAATTGTGTATATTAACGGTAACTGTATCGTTTTCATGCATGCATCATTATGAGTATAGAGTTTACGTAGATATCATAGATATTACAACATTGTATTGATTTATTGTACTTACGTTTTCAATCACTCTATAATATAATAAGAATAATGTGACTCATATGTAAATGATTCTTAATTTGTATACAAAATAATATTACCAACGCAAAACAAATTTACAGCGAAGAGTATTACTTATTATTGTAAATGATTGAAAACACACGTACGTGTTAAACAGTTATGCATATTGATAAGATTCGTAGCTTGAACATATTTGCACAATGACCTAACAATTGAATATCATACAATGTAACGAACAAATCTCCTAAGACTTTCCTATATTTTGTTTCAGTAGGTCAGTCCGTGGGTGGAAATACATATATATTAATCTCTCAAAATTAAATGGAAATAACCTTAACTTGCCTATTCTTCAGTAATAGACAGGTGTCAAGGTAACAAGTATTTTACGAAACAGTTTGTATTAATCCCGAGATTTAATTAACTGAAATCTCAAATGAAACAAATTCAAACATAAGAGATTTAGAAGGGCTGTAATATTAGATTTTCATGTGAGTATGATGTAATTCTTAAGAGTGTACATATACCCACCCTATTTTATGAACATACTCGATAAGCAAATTTGCAAATACACTGATATGAATATTACATCATGATATGTATTTAAGCACTGATTGTCGTCAAATTGTAAATTTATGTAGATATAACATCATGTTGAACAAGGACCATAAAGGTCCATTTTAAATGTGTATATAAGTATATGTATTTGTTGAAATAAAAGTTCTTCTTCTAAAAGGCTAATTAGGGACAACACTTTCCGCCTTGACTGAATTTTTATTGAGAAGAGATTGCATTGGGACGAAAACATCCATACAAGCGGAGAAAATCGTCCCTGTTTAGCCAGTGCGAACTGCAAATCACAAAACTTAAAAAAGCAAGTCAAATAATGATATGTTTGCGTACATAAAAATTGTGCATAACGAAACAATATGATTCGGAAAGAGGCGATACATTGACAACAAGGGATTATTGAGCTCACAGCGGCTAAATGTTCTCGACGAAGAATGACATAAGTTTACTAGATTTGGTTTCATGTAGATTGCCGAGGCAAGAACCATCAAAACGCCTTAACATATCCCCACACACCGGATAAAAACAACGTCGATCTTTGTGGGATTTATATCGTCTACACGAATACCTCTGCGGAATAGTTTTGACGTATTCAGGGTGTTCGCAACACATAGCTTAGATTGTATCTGAGATATGCCATGTTCTATCATCCCTGGGGATGTAGGGGAGCAATCAAGCGTGGGGTGAGATGGCAGAAAGATGATTGACTAGATGAACATTACAGGAAACACTCATTTTATGACAAAAGTCTTTTTTGTTGTTCTTTTTTTCTGAGTATACTACAGAAAACCATATACTTTAATGAGCTGTACATATCAAGAATACGTTATGCAATTATTAAATAATTAAGTTATCACATACATACACTTTGCAGTTGGCAATCACTTAACCCCTTTTAATGATTTATAAATGTATTTCGCCTTCAACTATAATACGTGATTAGTTTAAGTAAGCAAAGAGTCATATATTAAAGCTGACAAAACGGTTATATTTTGAACAGTTTTAAACAGTTATAAACCAATGAAAAAATATGCCTGCCCTTGGGAATAATCCCGGGACTTCAAAAATCAAATGTTAATCGCTATCACTACATCACGCTGACTTGAAAACTGCTTCGTTGTTAAAGAACTTAGTAGTAATACACCTTTTTTTTTTACACATATTCCAAAATATTTTAAGAAAATCGCACACATAATAACCTAGTATTCCTGGCACCGTATTGCAATTCTAAAAGGGAGCACACAATTAATTTGGATATATTGATAAGTCATCCCAAATCAGAATGACTAATTCCCATATGCCTTCATACATTAATCAACGAAAATCCATGTATTCTATATTCTTACAAAAACTATGAAGCAACATACACTTTGTAATAAATAAAACTGTCAAGTAACTTTAACTATTAAAGGGATCTTTTCACGCTTTGGTAAATTGACAAAATTGAAAAAAGTTGTTTCAGATTCGTAAGTTTTCGTTTTAGTTATGATATTTGTGAGGAAACAGTAATAATGAACATTAACCATGCTCTAATATAGCCATTATATGCATCTTTTGACGATTTTAAAACCTAAAAGTTATAAAGCGTTGCAACGCGAAACGATTGAATAATTTGGAGAGTTCTGTTTTTGTCGTTAAATTTTGTGAAACTACGAAGATTGCTTATATAAGGTATAAAATACATCAACAATGTGTACTCGGCGGAATAGCTCAGTAGGCTAAAGCGTTTTTACTTCAGGACTCTGGCAGGACTCCAGGGGTCACTGGTTCGTAACCTGCTCCGGGCAATGTTCTTTTCCTTTTTTTATTTTTTTCTTGATTTTTTACTGGAGCTTTTACGATCCAATGTTTACATTTATCAATATAAAGCATTTAATGAATAAGTTAAAAAAATGCCAAAATCTGTGAAAAGGCCCCTTTAAGTTACTAAAATTATGTGTAGTAATTTTAATTACTAACAGAGAAACATGTTCATGTTATAGTTTATTGCATTCCAAACAATGTCCGTTTTTCAGAATATATTCCCTTGTGTATACAAGTTCAGCCGTTGTATGCCTCAGAAAAATTACATTTTCATTCCTTCAGCAGAAAACAGTTCCCAGCGTCTACATGATGAAAATATTTATTCAAAACTGAAATAAGCTCACCGTTAAAGATATTGTTGTCAGACCAACGAACCCTCCGTAACAGCAATTATTCACGTCTGTGTACACAAATAATTTCTCTGTGTGTAGCTTATAAGCCCGTCTGGCTTTCGTCAAAGATAACAGAGGTTAACCATCGGCAAATAAAAGTAATTACATCCAATAATTCCTACAGATATCTAATTCGACACTTCCATTATTTATTTTAACCCGAAGCGCAAAATAAACACCTTGCAGTAGAAACCATTTGGAACTTAAATGATTGGATGTTGGTATGGAACCTAAGTAAAACAATGGATGTTGCTGTGCGAGTATTTATAAAACAAAAGAATCGTAAGAGTAAATGATGAAAAACACATGAAATCACGAAACGCATTCTTTCTTCTGAACTAAATGCGCGCAATAAATCCAGTAAACATTTCAACCGCCATTTTTGTGTTTCCTTTCGTTGGCAATGATTCTACGCGAGCTATGAATTTATCGTCTGCTACTGTATGCTGATTCCGGAAACATCTGTTTGATATAAGAAGTGCAGACGGATCGGGAACTGATACTAAAAAGATAACATACGGCCGAACACCGCAACCATGTTATGGTGCCATAGAATTTCATTACGATAAAGACGTATCGCGTTAACTAATTCAGGGTGCAGAATTAACGGGGTTTTCAGGGGTTTACACCATGGTTTACACACGGACTGGACAGATTGTAAACACACCGTTAAGAGCTTTATTTTTGTAAATATATCAAGTTATTGAAATTCATTTGGAAAATCGTTGTGGCATAAAAGACAGTTTTTCTTGCAGTTTATGTCGTAATCTAAAACTTTAACCCATTTATGCCTAGCGTCTAGAAAAAAAGGCCTTGGCAAACAGCGTAGACCCAGATGAGACGACGCATGATGCGGCGTCTCATCAGGGTCTGCGCTGTTTACTTAAAGGAATATCTGTAAGAAATTTACTTAATATAGAAATAAGTATACTAGAAATCCCTAATTTTGGAAATAAATTGATCACATTTAGAAGGATGGGAGAGTCCACTAGTTAATACATTGTTTGGCATTTAAACAAGGGTGAACGCGTCCATTTATTTCCTAAGTCGAATTCCCCCTGTCTTATTTATTGTAGAAAACGTATTTTAAAGTCCCTGAGTTTGGTTAGCAATTCCTTCCTGAATTGCGTGGGCCCGATGTAAATATATTGTGTGTAACGATATGAAAAAGCCATAATTTTCACATATTTAAATATACGGTTGCACATTTGAAATACTCTATGTGTCATTATGAATATCAATGTCAAGATGGAAAAAATGAACTGATGAATGTGTCTTACAGCGATTGTTTTGACCAATCATGAAAAGTACCGGCATCAGCCAAATTGGGACAAATTTAAGCGAAAACCCCTGAAGTTGGGGAAATTCGCGTCGTGAAGTCTTCACATTGGGAAATTGGTGTTTTTAACCCATTTATGCCCAGTGGACTCTCCCATCCTTCTAAATTGGATCAATTTATTTCCAAAATTAGGGGTGTCAAGTATATTTATTTCTATATTTAGAATATTTCATAAAGAAATTCATTTAAGCAAACAGCGCAGACCCAGATGAGACGCCGCATTATGCGGCGTCTCATCTGGGTCTACGCTGTTTGCAATGTCCTTTTTTCAGGACGCTAGGCATAAATGGGTTCAGGTTTTGCTCACATATACTTCAACATTGTTCAAGCCATGTAGCTTCATATGGAAAGTAACTGAATATTGCATGTTTTAACCTTCAACTGGGATTTTTTTAGAGCAATTGGGAAATTTGTATGCTTTTTCCAATTGGGAAAGTGCCGTTTTCTGGTACTTTGTAAAGAAGGAAAAAAATCGCTGTTTAAACAGCGAACTATTTCGGGTGCGATTGAGTTCGTTTAGAAATGATACACATGTCCTACATGTTGTTTAAACTTGTAAACAGTTTATGATAGTTGTATAAAATGATATGTTACATAAATTTAGTCAACATCGAAATCCTCATTTGCAGGATGGTTATATGGAACACTAATTTATGCAAACGTGGGTACCATTGCAAGTGAAAGTGGATCTTAAAATGTGTGCCATGAAAAACATGATCTTTTTATGCAGTGTATATATACATTAACACTTGCTTTATCAATAGTCAAGTTAATGCTTAAGAAAAATTGGGGGGGGGGGGCGTGATTGAAGGGGGGGGGGGGGGGGGCGTGATTGAGGGGGCGTGATTGAGGATTAGCAATATGGAATGTCTGAGGACCCTTAATTATTCGGAAATGCTTTCTTTAACCTTCGTTTGGATGCAGCATGCCATGACAAAGTGAAATATGTAAAGAAAGAACTGAACATCGAAATGTGGTATTACAGTTCAAAAATAAAATCTATATGTAGATATAATGCGGCTTAGAATTGTTCCGAAAAAGTCTTTTATTTTTTTTATTTTTGTGACGATCGTTTTAAACCAACAAAAAAACAATTAACACCGATGTCGTTTAATTTATCTAAATATTTTTTCTCACTGATTCATCGTGGGTATGGGGTTGGTGGAAAAAGGTCAGCTCTTCACCGTAACTTATAGCCCATAAACCCTCAAAATCAACGAATATTCCATACAATATTTCGAAAAATAAAGTTAACACATAAACAAATCAATGTTCCCTATAGCAATAGACAAAATTTCAACGATACATGTGGTCTGGTAACATAGATTTAACAAGATACACAATGCTCTGTTTTTATTGTACATTATATTAAGCACATGTTCATGTACCAAGTTTTTGTTCGTGTGTCGTATGAATAGATATTGTTGCGGGAAATTAAAATGAAAGCGCTCCACGCAAAATAAAAGCGAGCATTTCGTATCTGTTTAAATCTATGTTACCATAGCATATCTAGCCTTGAAAGTTTGATAATGAACATTAATTTTTATTGTGTTAACTTTATTTTTTCGAAATAGTGTACGAAATATTCGTTGCTTTTGAGTATTTGTTACTTTAAATGAATTACAAATACACCAATACTTTGTTCAATTCCATGTATACGTACAAACCAAATATAACTGTCATTGCTTTGTGGAAACTGTGCTTATGTGCAACTGTAGTAAACACAAAGATCACATTTAAGAGGTCAAAGGTCATATAATTTATTGCAATGCTGTTTTACCACTAGTGGATGGCCTTGTCATTTCAACCAAGTAAGTTGATGTATCAAAAAGGAGCTTAGTCGTGGTAAAAACTGACAGTATTTCGAAGTTTAGTAATTCCTTTCGCGTCCGAGGCTGCATTTTGTGAGGATGCGGAGTGTGTCACAACATTGCTACCTGATTTGCCTGCCCGACTCGCGAATTTTGATTTATAGCTGCAATTTGCGCATGCGCAACCTAGATGAATGGAGCGTTATGCGCGAAACATAGCCGATGATGACACTATTCGCATATGGAATGGTTTTTCATCGGCGCAAATTTGGCCCTAAATATTACCGAGCCAAAAAGCACCTGTTTTACTACTAGGGTTTTGAATGACATAACATTATTTTACGTATTTAATATTTCAATAAACCGACACAATTTGTCTTATAGGAAATCGTATAATTATGGGGTGCATGGTTTGTTGTTTGTATGTCGTATTCATGGTTTCAATTAACACGTAGCCCGCCAATATGAGCTTCAGTGCTTGATACTTTGGCAAGTATATGTAAGCATATATAACATCGTACTGTCTTCGATTGTGTCATATAATCACGAGATAAATGTCAGTACAACAGTAAGTTAGAAGAACATGCTTTAAATATATGTATAACCCGCATAAGATCAAGGTGGTGTTTAAAAGTTAAAATGCCCTACAATTCACTTGGGTAACTGGGTAACTAAGTGTAAAAAGTTCAGCTTGAAACCGTTGACTGCCCTACTGGAATCAGAGATATGAGAAGCATAGGTTTCGCGTTTACAACCTTTGAATACCATGGGTAACAACGCGAAAGTGCGATGTGCGGGCACCTATCATCCAGGGGTAAAAAGCGAAACAAAAGCCTTAAAATAACACTCCTGTTAAACTTAAATGCACGTGTTTGTATAGTGGTCCATTTTTACCCTAATTGAAATACCAATTGGTTGAATACCAATACAAAATGTATTTGTGCATGAGAATATAGATCCATGCATGCACAAAGTACGTAGGTTCAGGTATTTTTGTGTATTTTAATGTAAAGTTATACAAGGCACGACCATATACCTGTGTATCAATTTCTTCTTCGCTTTTTACATTATCGTTTATGGCATTCTTATTTTTGATTTTTTTTTTCATCTGAAATTTCGGTTCTGTATATTTGTGAATTAATGGGACTTGTTCACAGTTAGGCAAAAATACAACAAGAGGGCTTAAGATGGCTCTAGTTCGCTCACCTGAGAGGAGTCGGTTCATTCAATCTTTACCAAACGTCAAACTTGACCTAGATATTGTCCAGACAAGCATTCTGGTCAAGTTTCATCATTATTGAACCAAAACTCTGGCATATGGAGTGTTTTTGTAAGATTTGACCTGGTGACCTATATTTTGAGTTGACCCCCCTTATCAAACATCAAACTTTGCTTACAAAAATAAATATATTTACCAACATTCATAAAATCTGAAACAAAATTGTGACCTCTAGAGTGTTTACAAGGATTTTGTATAATATAATGAAAATTTGGACAATCTTAGGGCAATAATTATGGCATTAATTATGTGATTTTGCTCATTATCAAACTTGACTGAGATCTTTCAGCAACTTTCATAAGGAATGCTTGAGAAGTGTGAATGTTAGTGTTTACAAACCAAATGTGGACGGACGGATGGTGGACAAAGACCAATCCTAAAACCTCACCTGAGCAATCAGGTGAGCTAAAAAGTGTTTCACCGATCTGAGCCATTTTCCAACTTGTCCGAGAAATCAATAAAACCAATGTATTGACTAAGTTTCAATATGATTAGGCAAAAAATGTGACTTCTATACTGTTCGATCACAAGGTTTCTCTCTAGTCACATAAGGAACAATGCCCAATCCCCCTGGCGGCCATGTTTTTTGACAGATCGGGACCATTTGCGAACTCATCTGAGATATATTTAAAACCAATCTTTTCACCAAGTTTCATGATGAATGGGCAAAAAATGTGACTTATAGAGTGTTCATAAGCTTTTTTACTATATAAATATAAGAAAACTGCCCCCCCCCCCGCAGCCATGTTACCCAACTGACCGGAACCATTTGTGAACTCAACTCTCGTATCAAGGAAACAAATGTTCAGACCAAATTTCATGAAAATTGGGCCAACAATGTGACTTCTAGAGTGTTCACATGTTTTCACTATATACATATAGAGAAAAATGCCCCGCCCACTGGCGGCCATGTTATTCACCGATCTGGACCATTTTCGAACTCGTCCGAGATATCAATAAAACCAATGTTTTGACAAACTTTCATGATGATTGGACAAAAATTGTGACTTCTAGAGTGTTTACAAGGTTTCTCTATAGCCAAATAAGGAAAACTGCCCCCCCCCCCTGGCAGACATGTTATTCAACTGACCGGAACAACTTTCGAACTCAACTCTCATATCAAGGAAACAAATGTTCTGAGCAAATTTCATGCAAATTGGGCCAAAAATGTGACTTCTAGAGTGTTCACATGTTTTCACTATATACATATAGAGAAAAATGCCCCGCCCACTGGCGGCCATGTTTTTTCACCCATCTGGTCCATTTTCGAACTCGTCCGAGATATCAATAAAACCAATGTTTTGACCAACTTTCATGATGACTGGGCAAAAATTGTGACTTCCAGAGTGTTTACAAGGTTTCTCTATAGCCAAATAAGGAAAACTGCCCGGCCCACTGGCGGCCATGTTTTTCAACGGACCAGAACCACTTTTGAACTCAACCAACATATCATTAAGACAAACAATTTGACAAAGTTACATGAAGATTGGGCATAAAATGTGACTTCTACAGTGTTGACAAGTTTTTTCTTTTTTTTTGACCTAGTGACCTAGTTTTTGACCCGGCACAACCCAGTTTCGAACTCGACCGAGATTTCATTGGGACAAAGCTTCTGACCAAGTTTCATGAAGACCAGACAATAAATGTGGCCTCTAGCGTGTTTAGGAACAAATGTGGACGGACGGACGACGGACAATGACCGGTCACAAAAGCTAACCTGAGCAATCAGGTGAGCTAAAAAGTTTAAAACAAGAGGGCCATGATGGCCCTGTATCACTCCACTGTTTTTTCTTTGCGAAAAAAAACGTGCAATGCGCATGGGTTGAAATGTACTCAAGCATGTGACTTTCTCTTCCTATCCCTCGTCCCACTGGGGGTTTAAAGTTGGAAGGGTGAGCATTTTTATATATGGAAAAAGTTACTGCCGTGTTAACTAAACAGACTTAAAAGCCCGGGAATTGTTGCACAGGTCCTTTGCTTATAACGTAGGTACATTGATCTCTCCAAAAGATATTGTCGTTCTTTTTATTTCACATATTTTAAGATGCTGAAGATCTAATCTACGCATTTGATTTGAAACAGATTCACAAGACCCATAGGAATCAAAATGCCTTAACCCTTTACCAAACGACACATTTTGGACTTTCCCAATTTGAAAGAGGTTGCAGACGTCAATTAAATTAAAATGGAATATGAAGAAAATGATCAGGTAGGGTAGAAATAATGGTGATATAAGGAGAAATTGCTCATCAACCCACACATCCCTAAGACCAACAGGCCTGAGAATATTATGATAATCTAAGATTATTTCTTTATATTTATAAATGTATTTAATTAAGTAATACATTTGACTTCTAAGATCAATTCATAACTTATATTAAGAAAATTATAAAATAGTCAGAAATATATATGGATTGTTGAGCAATTGACAATCATATCCACAATTCATGAGTCACAATTCCGCATGGAACAATCAATCATTAGTTATTAAAAAGCAGCATATACAATAGTTAAGAACATTGCGCTTCATTAATTTCAACACCTTCCTTCTATTGGATACAAAGTTTGAGTTTACCGTGCAGTATCATATATTGACTTTTCTTGAAATAATTATGTTCATGGAAGTTGTGTTTTTAAAATCAATAATATATTATTAAACTGGTTTAAACACTACAAAAAAGACATGAAATTAACATGTCATCCAAAATATTTTCATCCGGATATATGGTCACTTTCGACATATTTAAATAAAACCCGACTTTTTTCAGTTTGTAAGAAAAACATTCATAACACATGTTCTTACTTTCATGCCTTTGTAAGCAGTCACCGTCTGACCTAAAATGGCACTAAATGACAAGGTTTTATCTCATGTTTACAAGATGTTGATGTTGTTGTTGGTCACAGCTAAACGGCCGCAGTAATCTCTACTGGTAAACGTCATATGTTCAGTTTTGTGACCCCCGGGGCCGGGTCAAATTTGAGCCCAGGGGAATAATTTGAACAAATTTGGTAGAGGACTATTAAATATCACTACATACCAAATTTAGTAGCCCTAGGCTCTATAATTAAGAACAAGAAGATTTTTAAAGTTTGCACACAATAGGCCTTATTTAAGCATATGTTCATTTTTGTGACCCCTGGGGCAAGGTCAAATTTGTTCCCAGGGGCATAATTTGAACAAACTAAGTAGAGAACTATTATATGTAACTACCTACCGAATTTGGTAGAAATAGGCCCAATGGTTATGGACAAGAAGATTTTTATAGTTTGCACAAAATTGACCCAATATAAGCATATGTTCAATTTTGTGACCCCTGGGGAACGGCCAAAATTGATCCCAGGGGCATAATGTGAACAAACTTGGTAGAGGACTATGTGATGTCATTACATACCAAATTTGGTAGCCCTATGCCATACGGTTATAGACAAGATTTTTTAAGTTTGCACAAAATAGGCCTTATATAAGCAAATTTTCGATTTTTTGACCCCCCAGGGCAGGGTAAAATTTGACCCCAGGGGCATTATTTGAACAAACTTGGTAGAGGACTATTAGATGTCACTACATACCAAATTTGGTAGCCCTAGGCCCAATGGTTATGGACGTAAAGATTTTTTAAGTTTTCACAAAAAAAGGCCTTATAAAAGCAAATTTTTCAATTTTTTGACCCCCTGGGGCAGGGTCAAATTTGACCCCAGGGGCATAATTTGAACAAACTTGGTAGAGGACTATAAGATGTCACTCTATACCAAATTTGGTAGCCCTTGGCCAAATGGTTATGGACAGTTAGATTTTTAAAGTTTTCACAAAATAGGCCTTATATAAGCAAATGTTCAATTTTTTGACCCTCCGGGGCAGGGTCAAATTTAACCCCAGGGGCATGATTTGAACAAACTTGGTAGAGGACTATAAGAAGTCACTACATAGCAAATTTGGTAGCCCTAGGCCCAATGGTTATGGACAAGATTTTTTTTAAAGTTTGCACAAAATAGGCCTTATATAAGCAAATTTTCAATTTTTTAACCCCCCGGGGCAGGGTCAAATTTGACCCCAGTGGCATAATTTGAACAAACTTGGTAGAGGACTATAAGATGTAACTACATAGCAAATTTGGTAGCCCTAGGCCCAATGGCTATGGACAAGAAGATTTTTAAAGTTTGCACAAAATAGGCCTTATATAAGCAAGTTTTCAATTTTTTAACCCCCTGGGGCAGGGTCAAATTTGACCCCAGGGGCATAATTTGAACAAACTTGGTAGAGGACTATAAGATGTCACTACATACCAAATTTGGTAGCGCTAGGTCCAATGGTTATGGACAAGAAGATTTTTAAAGTTTGCACAAAATAGGCCTTATATAAGCAAATTTTCAATTTTTTAACCCCCTGGGGCAGGGTCAAATTTGACCCCAGGGACATAATTTGAACAAACTTGGTAGATTACTATAAGATTTCACTACATACTAAATTTGGTAGCCCTACGCCCAATGGTTATGGACAAGAAGATTTTTAAAGTTTGCACAAAAAAGGCCTTATATAAGCAAATTTTCAATTTTTTGACCCCCCGGGGCAGGGTCAAATTTAACCCCAGGGGCATAATTTGAACAAACTTGGTAGAGGACTATAAGATGTCACTACATAGCAAATTTGGTAGCCCTAGGCCCAATGGTTATGGACAAGAATATTTTTAAAGTTTGCACAAAATAGGCCTTATATAAGGAAATTTTCAATTTTTTGACCCCCCCGGGCAGGGTCAAATTTGACCCCAGGGGCATAATTTGAACAAACTTGGTAGAGGACTATAAGATGTCACTACATACTAAATTTGGTAGCCCTAGGCCCAATGGTTATGGACAAGTAGATTTATAAAGTTTGCACAAAATAGGCCTTAATAAGCAAATTTTCATTTTTTGACCCCCCTGGGCAGGGTCAAATTTAACCCCAGGGGCATAGTTTGAACAAATTTAAAAGAGGTTCACCACATTAACATTCCTGAGAAATTTCATCAGAATTGGACCAATAGTTTAGGAGAGGAAGATGTTTAAAGAAAAAGTTAACGCAAGGACGCACACACGACGGACACAAGACCATGACATAAGCCCCGCTGGCCTTTGGCCAGTGGAGCCAAAAAAAACACACACCACATGTTTGTATATTGATAATCATCAATTGAAACCAGGCAAATACTAAGGTGTTTCTAGTACCATCCAAATTAAAAAGCTGGGATGGAGCCATGGTAGCGCATTAGATTTTTATTCTAGAATTCCCGGGTTTGAACTATAGTGCAGGCACATCTTTGTATTTTGCCATTTGCCTTGTTAGTATAATTAGCTTGAACTTTGCCAAATCTTAAAGTTTTGTCAGTAAAATAATATCTTGACATTTTTCAATAAAACGAAAATCTGTTAACAAGTCCTTTAAAAATCCAACAAGACCTTTCTTTATAAGGGTAAGCGACAGTGGTAATAATGAAACATCCACAACTTGTACTTGGCTGAAGTGTGTACTTAGTAGCAATGACTTAACACAACATACATCAAATAATAAATATTGTTTATTCTTCTCGCATAACCTTCATACAATATATGTTGTAAACATTTAAGTTCAATAATACTTTGTCACTAAAGAATTATGAATTTACAGTCATCATTGCACAGAAAAAGTCATCAGCATAAATAAAAGAAAAAGCAACTAGTTGTTAAGGAACGATGTCAACATGTATTAGCCTTTTCATCATGATGAACATGTCCACAGAAGTTATTTTAAGGTGGCTCATTTTATTCTCTTTATATATAATGTTGACTAATTAATTCCCAACTTACCAGGGACAAACACACAGGAACATATTCATAAAAGAATCTCAAAGAAACGTAATATACATGTACCATTAAACTCCAACAGTTATTTCATGATTTCAAATGCCTTTTCCAACATTATGGTAACACATTAAGTATTAACATCAATACTCACTCTAAAGATGTTTCCAAGTTAATTTTAGATAATGTTAGATAAATTAATGCAGCTTTTCTTTGAAACAATGAAATCATTCAGAATCCAGCAAGTCTTTGTACAGCACTGTTAGTTTATGTCACTGTGTTTTTTTTTATCGGAACTGGATTTGGCTTATTCGAAGCCCGATGCAGTCTTTTCCAATTTCTGTCACCTAAAAAAACAAGAGGAATATGTTAAACTTACTGGTCATGTACGTAATTCCGGCCACTTTTGGGACTATTTAAAAAAATATTTAGTGTTAGGCAACTGGTTGAAACTAAACTTCACATATACAATCCTGGGTTCAAAACTCACCTAGCATGAAAATTTAAATAGAATTAGATCGGTGAATGTTACTTAATGAACAGAAAATGATGACATGTAAACTATCCATTTTCGTAGGTTAAATGTACCTTAAAAATCGGCCACTTTTCAGTTTTATCTGCAGATAAAATTACAAAGCAATATCTTTAGACAAATGTCCTAAATTTCAGAGTATTAATCAATGTTTATAATATTAAATATTGTGACTTGAAATTTAAAATAAATGCAAAATTATTATACCAGTTACTCCCCCTACCTATTTTAATAAATATAAACAATGGGAAACTGCTAATTCATAAAAAAATATTTGTTTATTAATGGGTTTAATCAATTTTTTCAAACATAGCTAAAAAAGTAAAAACATTTTGTTTAAAAAGTTTACTTCAGTGTTGATTATTAGTAAACGCTTATATATAATATTAAAACATGTAAACTAGTAATATTCTTATCAAGGGAGATAATTCATATATAAAACATTTATATATAGGTTCTGATTTTTATGTTTTGAATATAAATTTTTGTACAATTAATTGTGAAACTTTAATTAAAGTTTATTAGATAAAATAAAAATAATTTTATCAAATATATTTGTTTCTTATATGAATATAATTGTTGCAACTAATGATGACATCACTTTCCCCACGAGCCAAATATTTCCTGCTATATTTGTGACATTTTAACACAAAAGTTTACAGTGATATGGTTCTTACATTTGCAAAATATTGAGAGTAGGAATGGTTTTTATGTTGATTTTTCTAAATAAAAACAAAATATGTGCGTTAAGATCATGAAAATGATTTTACACAGGTGGCCGATTTTTTACGTACAGGCCGAAATTACGTACATGACCAGTAGTATACAAATGTATACATAAATATGTCCACACAGACCTCGAAACTAACTACCATTTACTGCAAATAATTTTGGAACTCTTTCTTTAAAATGCTGTTTTAAGGAGATGATAATAAATAAATATTGTTTTAAAGAAGCACAATTTATTAATATTTTTTATATTTGTCACTAGACAAGACTTATAAAACAAATTCATGTAAGATAAACAATCCCCGCTGAAATTGTCAAAGACTGATCTAGGATGGGACTTTCTCCACAGAGAAAATTTAAGCTAAGAAGCAAGTCTCTTGGAACTGATTCAAAGTGCAAACAGCAACTCTACCTAACCAATCTCAGTTTTCTCAACACATGAATTCCGTCATGCAAAAATTGGTCTTATGCCATATTTGGCCAGCGTTGTTAACCCTTTCAGTGTGGGAACCGAATTTTGAAGGCCTTTGCAAACAGTTTGGATCCAGATGAGACGCCACAGACGTGGCGTCTCATCTGGATCCAAACTGTTTGCTATTCTGATTGTATTCTTTGAAAAACAATGAAAGAAAATGCTAAAAATTTCCCAGCATGCAAAGGGTTAAAGACAGTGTAGCTCCTAACATACTCAGCAAATGAGCAGGCTAATCTTGAGCTATGCTGCCCATATATTGCATAAAGCCCATTTGTACGACTTACCTTGGACACTCTGCACACCTGTCCCTTATACTCAGGCAGGTAACACGCACCACTTAACGGGCACTTAACTACTGGCTTGCCCCTACAAACAGAGGAATCTCTATTTAGTAAGGACATTCGAAAATCAACAATATACCAATGTTAAAGGTATTTGATATAGAACAACATCAATGATCTGTTAAGGTCACTTAATGTTTATTTTGCTTCAAACATCGAACCATTATAAAGTCTGCTTTTTCAAAGTTTTTTGGTCAGGGAAAGTGGAAACACATTTTTTATGCAATTTACTGGTACTCAATTAGTATACATTTTTTTACTAGTTGTTTATAAACAAACATGTCTTGTAAAAAAAACACAATCTTACAGACATAAAAACATTACAGCAGATTAGAAATTTTAATATTGTTTGTATAAGATATGACCAGCAAATATGCAAACAAGTAAATGCCAGAATGATCCTTGGTACAAATCTTAGAGCTTTAGCATAACACATATTTAAAGAACGCTAATACAGAATTATTATGTTGATATCTTATCCAGTGAAACGCAAAAAAAGAGCTTTATAAACTGCCAAATTTGTTTCTCACAAAAGTTACTTTATGTGAACCGTTCCACAACCAAACCTTTTGGTGTTATTAGTGGTGACAAATAGGAAAATTAAACTTCAACGTCACTATTTAGTCAATGGTTTGCAAACCAGATGATGCTCAATTAACATGGAGCGAAGAACCATAAAAGCAGTGTGTGTATCAAATAATGCGATGAATTTGCTTTTGACTTGCTTTTGATAAATTATTATCAAGTCGAATGTAGCCAAACTCGTCACGTGTAGTAATATGGTTTTAACAAGTAGCTTTAATTGAACAAATTTTATTATGTACGCTAGTGATTGGTGTCCATGTTTATTTGTTAAATAGTCATCAACCAAATAGTAACAAATTTGGTTATAAATAGTTTAAAGGTTGTCTGGGGCTACTTAGCATATAGTACTAAATTTTACCAAAAAGCACAGCATAAAATCACCACCAAAGGCAGATTCATAATTTACACAGCTCTTCTGTCCAGTCTGAATTAGTTAGGTTATGGTTGCAAAGAAGGAGCTGATGTTTGACAGAATTGTTAGACAAATCAATCTAGATTCAACAGCAAAGATATTGTTAAAATGATGTGACTTCTTTGCATTGAAATTTCAAATCAAACAATGTGTGTATTCTAATACATTAATTAAATGAAAACCTATTTCCGTAATGTCCCAAAAGTATGTCTATTAAAGGGGCCTTTTCACAGATTTTGGCATGTTTTAAGGTTTGTCATTAAATGCTTTATATTGATAAATGTTAACATTAAATTTTAAAAGCTCCAGTAAAAAATCAAAAATAAAATTTAAAAAAGGAAAAAAAGTAGCCCACAGCAGGGCTCGAACCAATGACTGCCGGAATCCTGAAGTAAAAACGCATTAGCCAACTGAGTTATCCTGCCAAGTATACATAAGATGCATATTTGATATGTATATAAGCAATCTTCGTAGTTTCACAAATTTAAACGACAACAACAGAACTCTCCAAATTATTCAATCGTTTCGCGTTGCAACGCTTTATAATTTTTAGGTTTTTATATCGTCAAAAGATGCATATAATAGCTATATTAGACCATGGCAAATGTTCAGTAATACTGTTTCCTCACAAATATCATAACTAAACCGAAAATTTGCGAATCTGAAACAACTTTTTTCGATTATGTCAATTTACCAAACTGTGAAAAGATCCCTTTAAAGTTATAAACATGAAACCATACTATCTAAAAGGATGAATGGAAATTGACTTTTTTTCAAATTATCACTATTCATGTTTACATATATGTTATGTTTGTTATCCATTTTGAATTTCATCTCAAATTGCATTTGATATTTCAAACTTACAATGATTCTGCCGGTTACTAAAGAGCACTTTTAAAAATGAAAAATACAATAATAACTTTATAGCAATGCAAATGCCCTACACTCTGGCAATTTTTAATGTTATAATGTATGTAAAAAATATTAATTTGTAATGAACAGTCACAATTGTAAAATAGACTCCTTGCACTTCCTTGTATTCCAGGGGTTTAAGCAACTTACTTGTATATGGGGGTGTAAGAGGCTGCACAGATGTCAAACGGATTGTGTTCATCATATTTAAGGTCTTGTTCATCTGTTGGGTTCTTTTCACAAGCCGCTAGAATCTTCCTGGCCTGAAATGTTGAAAGTAAACTAAAGTTAAATGGCTCTGCAATCATGACCTCCAAATTAAGTCGTGAATTTCTATATAGTCATGTGGCAACAGAACTTTTCCAAGATTATAATTTTTGTTACCCATGTTTTTCATATGATAATTTGATAAACTTTGAAGAGGATAACTAGATGATGTAACACTCCAATCATTCAACCACTGATTTTTAAAATAAGTTAGTTAAGAATTTTACTTAAATCATGTGATCCTAGGGTGTGGCAAGTTTTTACTCCAAAGGCATGATTTCAACAATCTTTGTAAAGAATTGGAGTTTTTACCGTAGTAGCAATATCCGGTTTGGGTCCCAGCTCTAATAGTCGTCTTGCGAAGGAAGCAGCGGTCTTGCAGTTCTTCAGTTTAAAGAACAGCGTCATGGCCGTTCTCAGTGTCAGAATCAGGTGAACAGGCTGCAACTTGCAGTGAGTGAAGTAGGCAGCCATCTGCAGCGAAATAATCAAGCATCACGTGGATGTGAACAATGTTGAATGAACAAGAGCTGTCAGAGGACAGAACGCTTGACTATTCGAGTGCTTGACAGTACAACGTAAGCCATGATGGGGAAATTGTTCATATTCAATAATTTATAAGACGATCTTTCAAAAATAATAAAAAGGAAAAAAAAAATTTTTGGGGGGGGGGGTGGTAGGGGGGGTTGAGAGGGGGTATAACGAGGGGTGTGGTCATTTATTAGATGATCTTTCAAAAATAAAAAAAGGAAAGAAAAGGGGGGGGGGGCAGGGATTCTGGGTTGGGGTGTGGGGTATTGTTTGGGTGGAATCCATTGTGGTATTCAGGTAAGTGTTGTTTTGTCAAAGTATTAATACAATCTGATCATAAATGAAGAAGTTATGACAATTTAAGCAAAATGTTCAATTATCTAAGTATAAAAGGGGCCATAATTCTGTCAAAATGCTTGATACAGTTGTCTGCTCTTGTTTATAAGTTGGGGTCATGTTGGTAAACAAGTATGCAAAATATGAAAGCAATATGTCAAGGGACATAGGAAATATATTAGGGGTAGTACGCAAACTTTAACATAAATTTATCAATAATATGCATATTCTAAGTATAAAAGGGGCAATAATTATGTCAAAATGCTTGATACTGTGATCTGCTCTTGTTTATAGGTTGGGGTCATGTTGGTAAACAAGTATGCGAACTATAAAAGCAATATGTCAGAACTATAAAAGCAATATGTCAAAGGACATGGGAAATATTTGTGGTAGTACGCAAACTTTAACATAGATTTATCAATAATATGCATATTCTTAGTATAAAAGGGGCAATAATTCTGTCAAAATGCTTGATACAGTTGTCTGCTCTTGTTTATGGGTTGGGTCATGATGGTAATATGTCAAGCAATATGTCAAGGAACATTGAAAATATTCGGGGTAGTACACAAACTTTAACATTTGCACCGTACGGGAACGGCAACGCCGATGCCAGAGTGAGTAGAATAGCTCCACTATATGTATTTCATATATAGTAGTAGAGCTAAAAATGTCACTTATTTTTAACTGTTTTACACCAGAAAAAAATTATCGCAGTGAATGAAGTAGGCAGCCATCTGCAGGGAAATAATCAAACATCATGTCGATGTGAAGAATGTTGAATGAAAAATGTCACTTATTTTTAACTGTTTTACACTAGAAAAAAATAATCGAGCTTCAATTAATGTGTCTGAGGATAATCCTTTTAAAATTGCTGCATGACATTATCAAACACCAAGAACACATGACTTAAACTGCCAAATCAGACCCTCATGTCTAGACTTTTATACGGGACAAAAAGCTAAAGAAGAATTTGTTTATGTTAATGACCATTTTCAAATATAGTCCATTGCATTATGTCTTCATGTCTTCATTAGATGTTTAATGCACACTTACAATACGACAATATGAAAATTGTTAGCTTAAGCTTCTTATGCATTAGCATAATTTACACCTAACTTTTGAGAATTTCAGAAATCTGGGGTCAGGTGAGCATAAAACATACTTCATCTGATTAGCAGTATATATTTACACGGTATTTAATTTGGTAAGAAAACTGAAGTAAAAAAAGCAACTTATAATAGCATAAATACAATTTTTCGTTTCAATTTTAGTATCAGCACAATACTTAATAAATTTATCACTAAGGATAAATAAACAATGTAGCAGCGTAAAACGCAAATTCCTAGTATTGCGCAATATGGACACGCCCTCCTGTCTTACCTCACACAACCGTTTCTGTTCCTGCAATGAGTCTTTGGGCATGTCCTTCCTTGCCATCTCCATCGTGAGACCCACGATGTATTCCCTGCAGATCTCAACCAACTGCTGGGCCTGAAACACAGTATACACTGCTGAACAGAAGCAACTAAAGCCAAGCCTAACAAAAGTCATTGCTTCCACTAACATCGCACACAAAATTAAGGTAAATTAATAAAAGCTTTAAGCAGGTCGAAAAATAAATATTAATATTCAAACCTCTGATATTTCCTGCTTAGTGTCCACAACAAGCAATGGCACACTGAGTAGAAGTGTTCTGAACTTCTCTGCTGCCTCTGCAAACTTTCCCGCTGTGGTGAGGTTATATGCCACCTGGAGTTGCTGAACGAGGTTGTTCAACTTCAGACCCACTGCAGGGACTCCCGATCTGCCACCTGCCTCCTTCCTGTGAGGGAAAATACGTTGATATCGTAATTATAACTAGTGTTGTAAACGTTATTAACCCTTTACCACTTAGATATGTATTTTTATGCATTTGTAGTCCCTTAAAAAGTTAAATTAAGTTTAAGATTTTTCTTACTATATTCAAGTTTTAAGGCTTCATTTCCAATCCTTTGATACTGCTGAGCAGCAAACAAGTTACTCGCAGGCTGTTCTGGTTTTATGCTGTTTGCAAATAGCCATTTTCGCTTTGCCTCTTTGTGGGAAAGGGTTAATCAGCTTTGGCGATTTAAAATGAATACGGTTACCGGTATTTGTCCCTATCCAAATTGACCGAGGTAAAAAGGAAAGGTTCTAATGTGTAGAAAACTAGATGTTTCGCTGACACACAGACTCAGAAAATGACAATGTTTGGTTCTAATAGAACATCTGAATTTAAAATGTAAATGAAATATAATTTCATATATTAACTTCTGAATTACTTTTGAAAGTCTTAAGTTCATATTGAACAGATTGACAAACTGTCTTCACCAGTTGATAGGCAAGACATCAAAATTTAAAAACATCTGAGAACATTCTTAAATCATGTGCATCATGCTTGTTATTTGAGGGAAGAGCTTCATATGGACTTTCAATCATGTGACAGTGGTCTAACTACCAATTAAAGTCGCCTGCCTAGTGGATATGGTGTCCGCCTAGCGACCAAAAGATCATGGGTTTGATCCCCACTGTAGGAGCATTCAACAGACCTCCCAAATAGACAGCAAGGACTGATTCTACCCAGGAAATGGACTTATTGAGCTTAAATAAATAGGATTTAAACTACCAACCAGTTTCTGTGTGGGTGGCCAAACAGCGGTGGTAGGGAAGGCAGGCCCTGGTGACACGTCCGTGACCGACTGTACGTGGCCATGAACAGCTGCCGGTACTCCTCAAAGTTCACCACCCCCACTTGGTCATGCAGAAGCTGTCCAATGAGATATGGTATTGTATATTACCGGTATATTGTGATCTCAATAAATAACAAGAGCACCGCAGAACGGGTGCCACGTTCGGCTGCAAAAGCTTGTCAGAATTTTTTCTTTTTAGAGGTCACAGTGACCTTGACCTTTGACCAAGTGACCCAAAAATGGGTGTGGCGTGTAGAACTCGTCAAGGTGCATCTACATATGAAGTTTCAAAGTTGTAGGTGGAAGCACTTTGATTTTAGAGCCTATGTTAAAGTTTTATATTAGAGGTCACAGCAACCTTGACCTTTGACCTAGTGACCCAAAAATGGATGTGGCGTGTAGAACTCATCAAGGTGCAATTACATATGAAGTTTCAAAGTTGTAGGTGGAAGCACTTTGAATTTAGAGCCTATGTTAAAGTTTTATATTAGAGGTCACAGTGACCTTGACCTTTGACCTAGTGACCCAAAAATGTGTGTGGCATGTAAATCTCATCAAGGTGCATCTACATATGAAGTTTCAAAGTTGTAGGTGGAAGCACTTTGATTTTGGAGCCAATGCTAAGGTTTAAGCACAACGCCTACGGCGGACGACGAGCTGGCTATGACAATACCAAGGGTTTTCTCCGGAAACAGCAGAGCAAAAAATTAATAAATATTTAAAGCTCTTAGTTTCAAAAGTTTTAAAACAAGGGACAAAATTGTCACAAAACCAGGTTTTCAATTTGAAAGAAAAAGTCTGATAAAGGGAGACATTTCAAAATGTGCATTGTTACCCCCTTGTGTAAGATTTAATCTATTTTTACTCGTGGCGACCTTGCTTTCAATTTGGAAAAAAAGAAAAAGAGTCTGATAAAGGGAGACCAACTTAAAATGTGCATTGTTACCGATTGTTCAAAGTAACCCCACTTCTTTCAAAATCAATCTATTTTTAGATGTGGCGACCTTGACCTTGGAGATATTGACGTAATTCTTTCGCGCTACACACCGTCCAATGATGGTGAACAAATGTGCCAAATGATTTTAAAATCTCACAATGAAGGACATAGTTATTGTCCGGAGAAGCTCATTTATGGCCATTTTTGACCTTTGAACTCAAAGAGTGACCTTGACTTTGGAGATATCGACGTCATTCTTTCCCGTGACACACCGTCTAAAGATGGTTAACAAATGTGCCAAATTATTTTTATATCTCACAATGAACGACAAAGTCATGGCCCGGACAAGCTCATTTATGACCATTTTTTACCTTTGAACTCAAATTGTGACCTTGACCTTGGAGATATCGACGTAATTCTTTCGCGCGACACACCGTCTAATGATGGTGAACAAATGTGCCAAATGATTTTAAAATCTCACAATGAACGACAAAGTTATGGCCCGGAAGCTTGTTCCGCCCGCCCGCCGACATTCTCCAATCTAACAACCAGTTTTTTCCTTCAGAAAACCTGGTTTATGATATAAATGCTTAATTCAATATTATTTTTGTTTCTGAATACTTCTTAAATGCTTGGCAGATTACACATTTTTACAATCAATCTTTCCTGTACATGCCCTTACACAATCACTTTGATACAAGCTAACTGACTTAATAATCCAATAGAAGCAAAAAGTAACTGCATCAATTTCAATGCCATTTTGAATGTACACTTTTGGCAAGGATAAAGAAAATATTGATCAAATCAATGTTCAAGTGTTTAACATTATTCGTTAAATTTTGAAGTCAATATTATATTGTACAAACTTACTCTCATGGCTGTCTCAAACGAGCCTGCCAGTACATGGTCCACTGGCAGCTGCGAATTATTGCACCACACCTGAAACAGACAAAATAATGAATGTCTTAAAAATCAAACAGAACAAACAAATTACAATATTATTTCCCATAACTGTTGAGTAGACTAACCCTTTTATGAATAAAATTAAAAGCTACATTTTTCCTTCATTTAAACTAAATAAAGGTCACAATTTCTTCACATATAATATAAAAGCAGTATTTTTGCATACAGCCAAAACAGTCAGATGGCAGTGAAACCATGGTGCAAACAAGATATGTGTGTTGTCAGAAACACTATGTCCCCTTTTGTGCCGCTTTGAAGCTATATATTTGACCTTTGACCTGGAAGGATGACCTTGACCTTTCACCACTCAAAATGTGCAGCTCCATGTGTTACACATGCATGCCAAATATCAAGTTGATATCTTCAATATTGCAAAAGTTATTGCAAAATGTTAAAGTTTGACCAAAAAACCAACCAACTAACTAACAAACCAACAGACAGGGCAAAAACAATATGTCCACCACTATAGTGGTGGGGGACATAAAAATCCGGGTAATACATGTAGTAAATCAACAGATTGAACCACACAGAGGCTTCATAACTTACCAACAATCTCTTTGATGACATGAAAACTATGAGCAGCCTACTACATGAAGCTAACAACAGTGATTGCCAATCTGATGCTAATACATTATTTTAAACTTAGTATGTATCTACATTCAGTTTTGCCAGTATAAAATTGAATAAAGAGCACTGTACCTGTCCCTGACTTGTGCCTTTGGTAGGAGGTACAAAGAATCCCTCTCCTCCAGAAGTCGGGGTCGACGGGACGTCAAGGTCGGCAGGGAGGTCAAGGTCTTCATCAACATCCCAGCCTCCCCCCTCACCTCCCTCCTCCTCCCCTGCTTTAGCCTCCTCCCCACCTCCAAACTCATCATCTAGAAGAGGTACAGAAATTGACAGTAATCGTCAACAATCAATATATAAGAATTATACAGTCAGTAATTGTCAACACTACCCGAACTCAACATCTATAAGACGTACAGAATTATGCAGTCAGTTGTTGTCAACATTCTATCCAAACTCAACATCTATAAGACGTACAGAATTATACAGCTAGTGATTGTCAACACTCTACTCAAACTCTAGTAGATGTAGAGTAGAATTATACAGTCAGTAATAGTCAGCACTCTATCATATTGTCAACATTCTATCCAAACTCATCATCTAGTAGAGGTACAGAACTATACAGTCAGTAATAGTCAACACTCCTATCATATTGTCAACATTCTTTCCAAACTCATCACCTAGTAGAGGTACAGGTTATACAGTCAGTAATAGTTAACACTCTACTCAAACTCATCATCTAGTAGAGGTACAGAATTATACAGTCAGTAATAGTCAACGCTCCTATCATATTGTCAACGTTCTTTCCAAACTCATCATCTAGTAGAGGTACAGAATTATACAGTCAGTAATAGTCAACACTCTACTCAAACTCATCATCTAGTAGAGGTACAGAATTATACAGTCAGTAATTGTCAACACTCTATCATATTGTCAACATTCTAATCAAACTCATCATCTAGTAGAGGTACAGAATTATACAGTCAGTAATTGTCAACGTTCTTTCCAAACTCATCATCTAGTAGAGGTACAGAATTATACAGTCAGTAATAGTCAACACTCTACTCAAACTCATCATCTAGTAGAGGTACAGAATTATACAGTCAGTAATTGTCTACACTCTATCATATTGTCAACATTCTACTCAAACTCATCATCTAGTAGAGGTACAGAATTATACAGTCAGTAATTGTCAACACTCTACTCAAACTCATCATCTAGTAGAGGTACAGAATTATACAGTCAGTAATTGTCAACACTCTACCCAAACTCATCATCTAGTAGAGGTACAGAGTTATGCAGTCAGTAATAGTCAACACTCTATCCAAACTTATTATCTTTAAGACGTACAGAATTATACAGTCAGTTTTTGTCAACAATTTATCCAAACTCATCATCTAGAAGACATACAGAATTGTACAGTCAGTTATTGTCAACACTCTATTAGACCCTTCAGTTTTTTTTATTTCTAGTGTAGTTTTGTGGGTATAAAATGATAACATTTTACAAGAAACAAAAATTCACATATTTCACAATATACACACCTCATAAATTATTCATCCACATAAAAATGGAATATCATTAACTGCATGATCAGGTTTTATGTTAATTGAGAAAGAACACATGACTGTAACAAGAGAAGTTTGTAAAACATGTATTGTATGCCCCCATAATTGAATGCAACTGAAATGAATTTTAAATGATTAAATTATTTAAAGCTGCAATTATTAGAGAAATGACTCAGCCATAATACAAATCAAGGTATGGAAGACTAAACAGAGAAATTCTGTACTAAATGAGCCCCTGCTTACCATCGTCCAGTTTGATATCGTCATCGCCCCAGCCCTCCCCTGCCCCCTCGATCTCTACGTCGTCAGCAGCAGCCAGCTTGCTAGGGGCCCCTCGGGCGGCCATGGCTCCCTCAAAGAACCCCTTGGACACTGTGAGGAGGGGCCAGTTGGACTCCTGCTGGGTGATGGGGACAGGGGGGGTCAACATGGTCGCGTGTGGGTACAGGTCTGGTACCCGCTCGGTCTCCCCGAAGGATTGTTTGAGGGTCTCTGCCTCTGCTTCAAGGCCATTGGTAGCCGCAGTCAGGTACGCCAGGGACTCTGAAATAGAAGGGCATATTAACCTCCTCATGTACAGAATTTTCTTTGAGAAACATGGGACGAAATGATTTTCTTTAAAATTCCTTGTGAATCACTCACTTTTTCAAAAAATAAGAGTAAAGACTTTCAACCTGGATTTCTGTCCCCCTTTCACAAATGTTTCACATTCACTTAAATTACCGCCAAATTAAGTGCTCTCAGCCCATGCCCAGCCTCTGCCATGGCGTATTCTACTCTGTAGATTGCGCCACCATAACATGTTTTATCGTAATCATGATGAGATCTACATTTTTTTATCAGCTTACTCTGCATATGAACTCAACTGATATTGGTAACTATACAGTGTCCGCTGTGTGCAAACATGTGTGTTCTTTATACAATAACAATGGAGGAATATATGACATGTTTAACATGAGATGTGTTTGTCAGAAACACAATGTCCCCTATTGCACCGCTTTGAAGCCATATATTTGACCTTTGACCTTGAAGGATGACCTTGACCTTTCACCACTCAAAATGTGCAGCTCCATGAGATACACATGCATGCCAAATATCAAGTTGCTATCTTCAATATTCAAAAGTTATGACCAAACTTTAACGAAGGTTAAAGGTTTAGGAAAGAAAAATACAATGATATTTGACCTTTTACCTTGAAGGATGACCTTAACCTTGACTTTTCACCACTCAAAATGTGCATGTCCATGAGATACACATGCATGCCAAATATCAAGTTGCTATCTTAAATATTGCAAAAATTATGAGCAAGGTTATAGTTTTTGTACAGACACACACAATGACAGACAGGCAAACTGAAATAGGCAAGGTAGATGCGTCAGGATGAAATATGAACAGAAAAGATAATGTTAATAAGAAAATTTTAGTAAGTAAGAGATTGCACGGAGAAATGAATTTTGTTTTAAATTTTTGACCTTTGACCTTTAAGAATGACCTTGACCTTTCACCACTCAAAATGTGCAGCTCCATCAGATACACATGCATGCCAAATATCAAGTTGCTATCTTCAATATTCAAGAAGTTTTGACCAAACTTTAACGAAGGTTAAAGTTTAAGGAAATAAAAAATACAATGATATTTTACCTTTGACCTTGAAGAATGACTTTGACCTTGACTTGTCACCACTCAAAATGTGCAGCTCCATGAGATACACATGCATGCCAAATATGAAGTTGCTATCTTCAATATTGCAAAAGTTATCAAACTTTAACTAAGGTTAAAATTTTGGGACAGAAAGACAGACAGACAGGCCCAAAACAATATACCCCCGATAATTCGATCCAGGGGCATAAAAAACAATGGAAGTGTACTTTACTTGTCAATTAAGGACACATTCCTATGATCTATAAAGGTAATGGTCTTTTTTATTATAGTGTCACCCCTATTGAAAGAGCCAGCCAATTTTGCTTATGAGACACTTTTTGCATGTATACCATGTACCTCCCAACTCCTATCACTATGCCAGGTGCCAGGCAGATAGAAGTCGGTAACCATTCATTTTTAACATTCGCCACTCACAAACTGGCCATATCGGAACAAGTCCCATGACAAACATCCATCCTTCGACAAACGCTCTGCATGGGGCTCGAACCTTAGACCTGCGGATCCCGAGGCGGACACCGTATCCAATAGGCCACAGCGACCGATCTTCAACTATAAGATCTATATTTATAAGGAAAGGTGGCTTACTCTGTCCACACCCAGTGAGGATTTTCACTCTCTCCTGTACGTCTCCCAAGAACAGGGCATTCTGGAAATGACCACTGGTGTCCTTACGAATCTCAGCTGAAATGAAGACAAGGAATACACACATTAACATAATATTCCTAACAAATTACAACTATAATAACATATACACTTCAACACCGTTATTTTGAACACCGATAATCCAAAGTCACCGTTATTTCGAAGTATTTTTCGGGTCCCGATTTTAGTTCTTCTTTGTTAAATGTAAAATTTCATTGTTAATCCGAACTTCGGTAAACCAAAGAAATCGTTATTTCGAAGTGATTATCAATCTTTAATCCGAAGTCAAAACTGCAAAATACTGAGCGTATTTTTACACCTTGTCGTGGCGCGTCAAAATCCGATAATTACACTTTTGTCGTCTGTGCGAAAGCTGGTGTTCAGAGAGACATTGCGTATTAGTTAAAAAAAAGTTAATTCATTTCCTAAAATGTATTCATATGTTTGTATGTCTGATAATTTGTGCTATTCGTTATATTTTATATGTTGTGTAATTAGACAAAAATAAAAACAAGAAAAAGAATCTTTTTATTCCTCTGTTTGTTACAAGTGGTAATCTATTGCTATATGACTAGTTTACGCTTTTAAGTAAGCGTGTATCCGAACCATGCGACTTCCACTACGTTTTATTTTTACAGAATCAAAGAAGTCTTCTGTCAAATGTTTATTTCGAATTATTGTTAATCCGATTTTTTTTTAACGGTCCCGATGACTTCGAAATAACGGTGTTGAAGTGTAACTTAAACCCATTACTCAAGCATTGAGTGTCTTTCAAAATTAGAACACAAAATGTCACCGTTGTGGGAGCTTTCTTTAGATCAGGTTCTACCCAAGAAACGGACTCCACAATGTTTCAATAATCCTGAGGCTTTCGATGCAGTAGAGCAATAAAAAAGTTTAACCCTTTACCCCATAAGAAGCAAAGTGAAACGGCTTTTGAAACCAGCATAAAACCAGAAAAGCCTGCGAGTAACTCCCAGTCTGTTTAGGCTTTATGCTGTTTGCTGCTCATAAGTAACTAAGGGTTTGAAATTAAGCCTAAAGTCTGTTTAGGCTTTATGCTGTTTGCTGCTCATAAGTAACTAAGGGTTTGAAATTAAGCCTTTAAAAGTTTAATCTAGGAGGAAAGGTCTATCATTAAATTTAACTTTCTATGGGACTACAAATGCGTCGAAAAACATTTCTAAGTGATAAAGGGTTAAACTAAACCACTAACTTGATATTTGATTACATCATGGTAAAAATTAACCAACACCTACTGCCTCTTACCAATCTTGGTCATTTTCTTCAGTTTCTCCAGATTCCCGGTGATCAGGTAGAGGAATGAGAGCTTGTCAAAGTTCTTTGTGCGCTGGTATGACATCTCCACAATCTGGTGGTTCCCCTGCAGTAGTGCAGCCTCCCCTAGCTTCTCCCAGCACACCTGGTCATCTAACGCACGAGCTGCCTCGAGGGCAATCTTGGAATATAGTCAAAGAGTTGAAATATAAACATAATGGGAAATATAACAGCATGCATTTGGAAAAACTGGGATTTAAGCATTTGCATTTACCAAGAAAAGCCTGTGCAGAATCAGGGACAACTGGGCTTTAATGGAGTTGTTTGTTTAAGGAAGTGGGCTTTAATGGAGTTGTTTGTTTAAGGAAGTGGGCTTTAATGGAGTTGTTTGTTTAAGGAAGTGGTCTTTAATGGAGTTGTTTGTTTAAGGAAGTGGGCTTTAATGGAGTTGTTTGTTTAAGGAAGTGGGCTTTAATGGAGTTGTTTGTTTAAGGAAGTGGGCTTTAATGGAGTTGTTTGTTTAAGGAAGTGGGCTTTAATGGAGTTGTTTGTTTAAGGAAGTGGGCTTTAATGGAGTTGTTTGTTTAAGGAAGTGGGCTTTAATGGAGTTGTTTGTTTAAGGAAGTGGGCTTTAATGGAGCTGTTTGTTTAAGGAAGTGGGCTTTAATGGAGTTGTTTGTTTAAGGAAGTGGGCTTTAATGGAGTTGTTTGTTTAAGGAAGTGGGCTTTAATGGAGCTGTTTGTTTAAAGAAGTGGGCTTTAATGGAGCTGTTTGTTTAAGAAAGTCTCTTCTTATCAAAAATTCATTTGAGTCGGAAAGTGTCATCCTTGATTAGCCTATGCAGACTGTAAGGTTAACCTGGGAAGACACTTTACGCGCATAAATCAACACCTATTTTTGCTAGGACAAGGCTCATGTAGTCAAATAGTTGAAATATTAACATAAAGGGAAATATGATTTTATATTGATTGATTTTTGTTTAATAAGATGCTTGTTAATGAAATGATTTTACCACAGTCATTAAAAATAAGCAGTTTGGTTGTGAAAGACAAACTTTTGTATAACACGGCTATTGTCAAGCAATATTGTCCAATACCAGTAAACGTCCACCATTTTTAGCAATATTCCTAGTCTATTTGTTGCCATAGCAACCAGAATTCTTGATGTAGGAACAAAAAAAAATGACCTGCATAATCTCCATATTGCCATCTATCCATGTTTGAAGTTTCAAGAAAAAATATGAAGAACTTTTTAAGTTATTGCAGCATCCACCATTTTCAGCAATATTTCTAGTCTATTTGTTGCCATAGCAACCAGAATTCTTGACATATGAACAAAATGAAATGACTGCATAATCTCCATATTGCCATCTGTCCATGTTTCATAAAAAATATGAAGACCTTTTAAAGTTATCGCAGGATCCAGAAAAGTGTGACAGACTCACGGACACACAGCGCAAACCATAAGTCCCCTCCGGTTTCACCGGTAGGGACAATAAATAACTGAAAATAAAAAAATGCTACACACTTGCATATATGAAATTAAGAATCTAAGCAAGTCCATTTAAATATTTACAACTATAGGCCTTTGAGACATGAACATGTGCTTGTCACCACTTCTTTGTAAACACTATGCAACTATAGCATATACTCATCTTAATAGTATTTCATACTTTTATTTTTTATCCTTTCAACAACTTAAACAAAAATGTAGAGGGTGTAACGTGACACTATTGTATCTCATACAGAACAACTGTGTCCTGATCAAACCACAAATGTATAAAAGTACTTGCCCTTATTTTCAAGCTTAATTAATTTTTTAAGTGTTTACCATAAAATTCAACCTACCTCCAGATTTCCACACTCCAAGGCTAGACCGAACCTTGTTTTCTCATCCTTCACAAAGTGGAGTGCAACCTCTGGGTAACCCTTTTTCTGTAGGTAGGCAATTATAGACTGACCCACAAGCTTGGCATTCCGTACCATGTGCAGAACCTGAAAACATAATTACAGTGATCATAAGCCCTGAATTTTAAGTTTCAAGAAAGAATTTATAATTCGAGGATCTAACTATTCACAAAACCTGAGGTGTAAGAGTGAGTGACCAGGAATAAGTTCAACAAATATAGAATAAATTTAAGAGATTTGAGAAGTTTGACAAAATTCAGACGAGAAATGGTCTATTACACTTTGATGTGTTTGTAGTCTCTTAGAAAATCAAAGTAAACAAAGACCTTTCATACTATTTGTTAGAAAGCCTCAAGTTTTAAAGAATCAATTCCATCCCTTATATACTTATTAGAAGAATACAGCAAAAAACAAGCAAATTCGTTGAATTGATATCCCCCGCCAATATGCTTCTGGACACAAAAGTTTTATATTTGACACTCAGCTAAAAAGCATTTTTTTTTTAATACAAAGGGCCATAACTCTGTTATTAACAGATGGTGTACAACTCCATTAGGCGTGCATCATCCTCTTATCCATATATATACGCATACCAAGTTTCAATGAAATCTGCCAAAGCACTTCCAAGATATGGCTCTGGACACAAAAATGCCGGACGGACGGAAGACGTCAAAACAATATCCCTCCGCCTATGGCGATGATAAAACAAGAGCTGTCATAGGACAGCGCGCTCGACTATTCGAGTGCTTGACAGTATAACGTAAGCCATCATGGGGAAATTGTTCATATTCAATAATTTATTAGACGATCTTTCAAAAATAAAAAAGGAAAAAAAAAAAAAAAAAAATTTGGGGGGGGGGGGGGGGTGTGAGAGGGGGAAAGGGGTGTGTGTGAGAGGGGGGTATAATGTGGGTGTGGTAATTTATAAGATGATAATTGAAAAAAAAAAAAACATTGGGGGGGGGGGGTAGGGGGGTGGGGGTGAGAGGGGGTATAATGTGGGGTGGGGTAATTTATTAGATGATGTTTAAAAAAAAAATTGGGGGGGGGGAGGGATTCTGGGTAGGGGCGTGTGGTTATTGTTTGGGTGGAATCCATTGTGGTATTCAGGTAAGTGTTGTTTTGTCAAAGTAATAATAAAATGTGATCATAAATAAAGAAGTTATGGCAATTTAAGCAAAATGTTCAATTATCTAAGTGTAAAAGGGGCCATAATTATGTCAAAATGCTTAATACAGTGGTCTGCTCTTGTTTATGGGTTGGGGTCATGTTGGTAAACAAGTATGCAACATATAAAAGCAATATGTCAAAGGATATAGGAAATATTTGGGGTAGTACGCAAACTTTAACATAGATTTATCAATAATATGCATATTCTAAGTATAAAAGGGGCAATAATTATGACAAAATGCTTGATAGAGTTGTCTGCTCTTGTTTATAGGTTGGGGTGATGTTGGTAAACAAGTATGCAAAATATGAAAGCAATATGTCAAGGGACAATGAAAATAAATGGAGTAGTACGAAAACTTAAACATTTGCTGCATATTCTAAGTGGAAAAGGGGCCATAATTATGACAAAATGCTTGATAGAGTTGTCTGCTCTTGTTTATAGGTTGGGGTCATGTTGGTAAACAAGCATACAAAATATGAAAGCAATATGTCAAGGGACAAAGAAAATATTTGGGGTAGTACGAAAACTTTAACATTTGCACGCAGACGCTAACGCAGACGCTAACGCCCACGCCGGGGTGAGTAGGATAGCTCCACTATATATATTTTATATATAATCGTCGAGCTAAAAACTGAACACCTTGCGAGTAACTCGCAAGCTGTGCTGATTGTATGCTGGAAGAATAAAGCCATTTTCGTTTTACTTTTGAGCGGGAAAAGGTTTAAGTACCTCATCATATTTCCGGTTTATGAGCGCCAGTTTGAACTTGAACTCAGTGGGGTCGATGGCCATGACCCTCGGCCTGCCTTCACGATCCAGACAGAACACGTTATTGCCCTTGATACGCGTGATGTATATCGGCAGGTCCAGCGTGCGGATGATGCCATGGTCACTGAGAGAGGGGAAGAGCACATGTAAATATTGTAGAAGTATTGTAATGAGAGCTGTAAAGTTCATATGAGCCTTGCACTGTACCAAGTGTGGTCCCCGATTAGACTATGAAGTCCACACAGGCAAATCAGGGACAACACTTTTTTGCTTCAGTTGTTATTTTTGTTTAATGGAAACTATTCTTGATGAAAATCTTGTCAGGTAAGAAAGTGTTGTCCCTGATAAGCCTGTGTAGGCTGCACAGGCTAATCACGGATGACACTTTAGGCACATGCATTAAACCCTGTTTTTTTCAGAGGGCGACTTATATGTGTAAGTTTTGTAACAAGAGCTGTAGGAATAATAATACCCTGACGTGAACAAATGTTATTTCAAAGTAAAACTTTTCACTGAATAAAACATTTCATAGCCATAGCAATAAAAACACCAACATTTATCCCATTTTCCAAAGAATAAAATAATGTACATTCCCTTTTCTTGAACTTATCAGAGTAATTGACAATATTTTTTATTGAAGACACTCACTCAACAATGTTAAAATCTCAAATATCTGACTAGAAAACTTTACGTTTTAATCTTCAGTCGAACCTTACGAATACTGATGTGTGCCTAAACTGATTGTTAAAATTATTGTGAGACATTGCGGCAGAAATAAGACATTTTATGGAGAATGAGACATATTTTTTTTCTAAATCTAATTATCATATTATGGGACAACAAAAACATAATTTATTTGCAAGTGTCCAATCATGTAGAATAAATATCATATATACACAACACAACCCACCCGTTGTTGAGGGCGTATTTGATGTGGTTGCTAGTGGTGTACACAAACACACCACTCTCCTCCCAGGACCCACTCTTCACCTTGATGTTCTCGTGGATTGAACACAGGCTCTCCAGCTTGCGGTTGCAGATGGTGATCACTGAGGGGAAACAAACGAAATGCCATGTTTGGGTGTCAGGAGATTGTTTTTTTTTCAAGAAAACAAAAGATTTTAATTTCCCAGGTTCAACATATGCCTCAAGATATTTGAAATAATTTTCAATCATGTGAAAAAAGCTTCGGTATTTCCATGAAAAACGATGCTTCCTTTGTCAGATAATTAAATTATGAAATATAAAACATAACAGAAATCTAAGATTCACTCAAGCTTTGTCACATAACTGACTTATATATTTTAAATATTTTAGCACCCTTAGCTACCATGCCCATGTTTTCAATCAAGATTACGAGAGAGCCACATGGCACATTTCACCTTACCAATAACGGAATAAAACAACTGTTAACCCTTTACCACTTAAGACACATATTTTGATGCATGTGTGGTCCCTTAGAAAGTTAAATTTAATTAAAGACCATTCTTTCTAGATTTAGGTTTTAACGGCTTGATTTCCAAGCCTTGTAACTGATGAGCATTAAACAGCATAAAACCTGAAGAGACTGCGAGTTACTCGCAGTCTGTTCATGTTTAATGCACTTTGCTGCTCATTAGTATCTAAGGTTTGGAAATCAAGCCTAAAAAACTTGAATCTTTTACAAAAGTTCTTTAATTTAATTTGATCTTCTAAGTTACTACAAATGAGTCAAAATGCATACATGATTAGGAAAGGGGTTAACAAACCACAGAAATGAAATATTGTGCATTGTTAACCCTCTCCCACTCACCATGTTTGCTGATGAGGGCCAATTGGGACATGTTACCTGACTGATTTAACGAAACAACTGCAAAGACTGAACAATCCCCACCCACCAGCCCATGTAGTATTGCGCAATGATTACCACCTCCCACTCACCATGTTTGCTGATGAGAGCCACATGGGACATGTCACCTGACCAGATCACAAACTTCACCTTGGCCATCTTCACACTGGACAGCGACCTGGAAATGGAACACAAGTACCATCCTAAGTCTTGGTGAGACCCATGCAAGACAGTCAGGGCTCACTCTGGCTCAAAAATTTCTGTAGCCAACATTTTCGATTTTTTTCTAGCCAAATTTTAGAAAATGTAGCCAAAGTTTTAGCCAAGCATTTGGGACTGCCCGTTGTCTAAAATTATGGAATGACATGAGTTGGCATTGAATTGCATACCATTTACTATCTAATTGAACAAATTCAGGTATTTTTTAATTTAAACATTTCTTCTGTGAAAAATACATGACATATACGAATGATTCACACCTCAGTATACAATGACCCACTATGAAATTAAACAAATTACTGGAGAACTAAGGTTATCAGAAAAAAAGAGATTTTTTTTTCAAATTATCTTTCAGATTGTTCATTTTGCTTCAATAAAATGTTTCATCAAGAAACCGTCCGAGACGGGTGATGCTCCCCAAAGTTTTTTTTGTCACAATATTGCACTATATATTCAGATAAAAAGGAAACGTCTTGAGGGCACAGTAGTTGGGGGGATTCTTTGGTGCAATGGTTGGACGGTATTTCAAAAATAAAAGTATAAAGGGCCCATAATTCCGTCCAAATGCCAGTCAGAGTTACATAACATTGCCTGCACAGTCCCCTTATGATAGTTAATAAGTGTTGCAAGTATGAAAGCAATAGCTTTGATACTGTAGGAATAAAGTGGACCTAAACACAAAACTTTACCAAATTTTCAATTTTCTAAGTATAAAAAGGGCACATAATTCTGTCAAAATGCCAGTCAGAGTTACATAACTTTGCCTGCACAGTCCCCTTATGATAGTTAGTAAGTGTTGCAAGTATGAAAGCAATAGCTTTGATACTTAAGGAATAAAATGGACCTAAACACAAAACTTAACCAAAATTTTCAATTTATAAAGTATAAAGTATCAAGTATAAGGGCACATAATTCTGTCAAAATGCACGCCAGAGTTATCTAACTTTGCCTGCCCAGTCCCCTCATGATAGTAAGTAAGTGTACCAATTTGAATGCAATAGCATTGATACTTTCTGAGAAAAGTGGACCTAAACGCAAAACTTAACCGGACGCCAACGCCGACGCCAAGGTGATGACAATAGCTCTTTTTTTTTTTTTCAAAAAAATAGATGAGCTAAAAATCATCTGACCAGAACCCGCTGATAATATTTACATCTCCTCTTGGTAGTGAAGCTTCCCATAAAGTTTCATTGAATTTCGGTCATTAGTTGCTGAGAAATAGCCCGGACAAGAATTGCACTATATGTACAGTTAATGGAAAATTTCAAAGGCTATGTTAGCGTTTCCGATCGCCAAAATCGCCATAGGCGATTGAATCTTTCAGCTGGCGATTAAAGTTTAAAATGTGAATGAAAATGGCGATTGCAAAAAAACCCTGATATTTCTCTATAAGTATATAATATTCCCTACTTTTAAAGAGAACTCGGTACCGATTTCCACATGTAATCGTCATAAAAGCTCCTGGTGGTAACAGATAGTCCATTGATAAGAGATAACTGGATGCCCGTATCGTATATTCAAGCCACATAACACAGTCATGTATGCTGACAGATGCATCACGGGAAATTTTCGGGTAACTTTCCAGTCGCCAAACTGTGACATTTAACGTCCAATCGGTTACGAGAATGTTTATGGAGGCGGAGTTATATAGCGATTATTATTTTTGATTGACGTCGGTCACAGAGTAAGTGTTAATCGCAGGTTTATTAACAATGAATCACAGTAGTAGCATTAATACGTGATATAAAACCGGTAAATAAAGCAGTACATTAAAGGCGGTTTCGGGCATCATCATCACACCTATTTACCGTACTGTAAACAATCATTAATTATGAGAAAATAATTGCAATTGGTGAGCAGTGTAAAATTACTTACGGCGAGTAAGTTGTGAAAAACAAAATCGTTAATAATTTGATGCGGTAACAAATTAAATCCAGTGCATGTATATTTTATCATGTCTATTTGTAGAACTGATTTACACCGTTTTTCTATAGCCACGTGATAAGAACTATTCACCATGCATTAATACCGGTATGCCATGTAAAACCCGTGTTATAAGAAAGAGCGCGAAATTATTGCTGCCGTCTTCAATGCCAAGTTCTACGCATGCAAAGCATGCTTTTTAAAAATCAGACGATGTGTAACTAAATATAGCCTAGCCACTCAGTACATGCAGTATTTAAGACTTACAAATTTTCCGGTACGTTTCAATAAATTATATATTGCAACTATGGAAAAATATGTCAATTCAAGAATACATTGCAGTAAATGTATTTTTCAAAAATCAAGAAGCACCAGACTACGGCAAAAGTTATTGGGAGAAGGGGGGTGGCGAATAAGAGTTACGCAAGACCCACCCAATCAAAGACCGGGGCATATCTGAAAGTTCTAACATTGTATACTGTTTATGCCAGTGCATGAAAATAAATATAAATGAAAAATAAAAAAAAAACATAAAATTATTTGATTTCAGGTAACAAATAATTTATTTAAATGTGACTTCAATAATAATTTAATACAGTCATTGTTGATACCTATAGATTCATGATAATGATTATTTCATTCATTGAGCAAATAATGTTATAATGTGGGTCTTTATCGTAGTGCTGAAATTTGGCTACTAATTTTTTTTCCCTAGCGCCAACCTAGAAAGGGCCATAACTCTGTGAAAATCATCCGACCAGAACCGGCTGATAATATGCACATCTCCTCTTGGTAGTGAAGCTTCCCATAAAGTTTCATTGAATTCCTGTCATTAGTTGCTGAGAAATAGCCCGACACAAATTGTGCACGGACGGACGGACGGACTGACGAAGCGGAGACTATATGCTCCCCCCAAAATAATTTTTGGGGGAGCATAAAAATCAATGTTAGTATCAAAAATTAAATATGAGAATATTTGTATTATTTAAAACATTTTGTTTAATATGACAACAAGCTGCAGTCATTTGCAAGTAACCAATTTGAAACAAAAACACAACAGTTTACACTTTCAATCACACATAGCAATACATATAACAACCTACCTCTTCTGTTGGACATCAAACAGTGTGACACTGTCACTGTCCTTCAACAGTAGACAGCCAGTGCCTGCGTAGAAAATGTCCTCACAGTTGGGAGTCTGCACTTTCTTAGTGATCTCATTCTTTAAGTTCTTGATCACAATCTGAAATGGCGAACAATAATGGACCTCCTGGCATGTGATAATACAGAAATGGGTTCTTATTAATTAAAGGTTTATACATCAGCAGGCATTATAAGCCAATGGTTCTGTATAAATCCTCCCAGCGCAATAACACTCTGAAAAATATATGGACTAGAACAATCTGACAAGGAGGCACATGTCCAACAGATAGTGAAAGATGCTTCATATCAAGTTTCATCAAAATAGGGTCATTAGTGTTTGAGATCTCCTGTGGAAACAAAAAAGGAGACAGAAAGACAAAGGACAGAAATTCTAATCTGGGAACTTCTTTTCAGACCAATACAAACTACATTCCAACAAGTTAGAAATTGAACGGACAGACACAGCAGCAAAGATATTCTCCCCCTTTTTGGGTAAAATATAAATAATCTTGTGTTTTAGTATTTTGTTTAATACATCAATGTCTAGTAATTGGACCTTGCCTTGTAATGTCTGAATTCTTTATAAACTATAAACAGATTATCAAATGTGTTTATCATCAAAGCATTGATGTCACTTTCAGAGTGTGTTCATCAAAGCACTGATGTCACTTACAGTGTGTGTTCATCAAAGCATTGATGTCACTTAAAGAGTGTATTCATTAAAACATTGATGTCACTTACAGAGTGTGTTCATAGCACTGATGTTAACTTACAGAATGTGTTCGGTCCAGCACAGCAAATCGGTTCCTGGCAACCCAAACAGCGGTCAAACCAGAGGACCTCTTACTGTCAGGAGCTGGGAATAAGAGAAAATTATGCAGTGAGTTTGCAAAAATATTTGTTGTTGTGATAATTGTAAATGTAACAGATGTTGTCCCAAGGATTTTACTGGACAAAATTTTGATAAACAAATGATGCCTTTATTGTTGGTCAGGAATTTTCCTATTTGTAAACATACATTTTGTTTTGTTTGCATTTTTTTTCTGACATGCTGAGCTTAGAAAACATCCAAAAGTATAAAGCAAATAAATGTATGTAACTTGCATTGTTAATAAAAAATGGACCTTAAACTTTTATTGAAAATATCAACCATATGAATCACGGGAATGCTAAAACTTGACATTGATAAAAAACCCTGGTCTCTTGGAAAGTAATGTCCTATCACTACATATTCTGCAATAAATCAAAGTTTTTAAAGTCACATGACTAATGGGGCCTCTGCCATCTTTTAGGCATTTTTGAGAAAATTCTTGGTTTGAAAACAATATAAAACAAACAAAAGAACAACTAAATTAACGTTTCCTACCATCAGGGTTCTTGGCATCTTGAATGTCTTTTGGGATGTCATACAGGTCATATATGCTGTTTTCAACATTGCTGGTTCGCTGAAAGAAATACGAGATTTGTCAGGAATTATTTGAACTTTTGAAATTTATAAAGAGTGAGTGTAATCATCTAAATTCACAAAAGTTACAATATTATCCTTTGAATGTCATACATATTGCTGGTAAGCTAAAATAAATAGGTCCCAGATTTGTCAGGAATTGTTTGAACTCCACTAAAGCTATTTATAAAGGGTGAGTGTAATCATCTTAATTCACAAAGATTACAATTTGCTCCTTTGAATGTCATACATATTGCTGGTACGCTGAAATAAATAGGTCCAAGATTTGTCAGGAATTGTTTGAACTCCACTTAAACTATTAAGATTAAAGAGTTTTTGTAATTATCTGTTTAGCAAAAATATAAAAATATGCTCCTTTGAATATCATGCATATCAATATACATACAGTTCTATAGAGTAATCAGTAGATATAATCATCTTTAATGCACAAAGATGACAACATGCTCCTTTGGATATCATTCATATGCCTATGTACAGTACCACAAGTATCTATGTGTTGGAGCTCAATTAGATTTTTTAGCAATGAGAGATATTGTTAAGTATAAACAGTAAAGACTTAAGATGACTTACTGTTACAACTAAGATGGAGTTCTCAGCTGGGTTGTAGGACAGTGAGAACACTGGAGTCTTGTTTCCACTGAAATGAAACAGAAAACATGCATTTCTTACCTTTCGGAGCAAGTTTCTTTATTTTTAAACAATTGTGCTACTAGAGATGTAAACAAGAGGGTCACGATGGTGCTGTAGTGCTCACCTGATTTTAATAATTGACTTAGATTTGAACTTGATATTGTAAAGATGTATATTCTGACGAACTTTAATCAAGATTAAGTAATAACTTGGTCAATAGAATTGTGATAAGTTTCAGTACAATATTTGAAAATATCTAAATGTAAATCCTAGAGTGGTAACAAGGTTTCTTCTAAGATCTGACCCTGTTACCTAATTTTTGACCCCACTTGACCCATATTTACACTTGCCATATATATTGTCTAGATATATAATCTAAATAAGACCAAAGTTGATTCATAAATGTGGCATCCAGAGAAGAAACAACGTTGCTTTCACTTGGCTGAAATATTGGATACGTGTAAACAAGCTAAAAGTTGACTGACAATGAATTATGCACACTGCATGACAACAGATGTATCTGTAAAAAGATGCAATCTACATTATACAGCAGTGACTTTTTTAATGTGTAACTGGGTACGTCAGATGGACCTTGTTTAGTTGTCATAATGGATTTGAAAACATATTAAAATCAGACAATCTCGTTATAACACAGGAATGTGACTCTACCCAGACATTAAAAAATAATTTTTTCAAAAATATTCAAATTTAAAGATTCCTTATTTGTTCCGTGCCTGACCAATTTCCAAAGACGCCAAATTCATGTTTCAGTCCCAAGTCATTACCCCTTTAGACACATGGACAGGTGGGCATGAGATCACAAACTCACTTCAATCAATAATCTCACACAACTATGAGTTTTTTCTCAAGTTTTAAAATGAATTTTACCATAACCCTCATGTTCGGTGTATACATAATTTTTTTGAGTTGAAGTCAACCCTGACTGAACCCTGATTTGCAGAAGGAATGTGTACATATTATTTTATCTGAGAATTGAGACTGTTTGTGTGCTGACCGACATTCTCATTACTCAGCTATGTATATGGTTTCGATAAAATTTGGGTCTGGTAGGGGGACTCATTCCCAAATTTGACCTAAAAATTCCCAATTGAAGGTTTTCAAACAAGAGCACCGCCTTGCGGGTGCAGATCGCTCATCTATTTTCTTTTTAAAGGTGAAGGGACTCTCAATTTAAATCACAAAGGAGGGAGAGGTGGAGTGAAGAGGGGTGTATAGTGTGGCGGTGTGGACATTTCTTACATTATCTTCCAAAAATGCCAAACAAAAAAAAAAAGAAGGAAAGATTCTTGGGTGCGATGGATGGTTAGACGGTATTTCAAAAATAAAATAATAAAAATAAATATTTGTGTTTTTTAACACAGTTTCAAAAAAAAAAATTCAGGGGAGTGAGGTGGGGGGGTATAGTGTGAGGGTGTGGTGGTCATTTGTGATCTTAAAAAAAAAAAAAAAATTGGGGGGGGGGGATTCGGGGGGGGGGGGGGGGGGGGCGGGGGGGGCGTGGGGGAGGGCACGGGGGATGGTTATGGTGGAGTCTATTGATTGTGGTATGTCAGGTAAGAGTAGTTTTGTCAAAGTATCAATCAAATCTAATCATAAATAAAGAAGTTATGGCAATTTTAGCAAAATTTAATAATTTTACCTTGAGAGTCAAGGTCATTCAAAGGTCAAGGTAAAATTCAACTTGCCAGGTACAGTAACCTAGCATGAAAGTATTTGAAGTTTGAAAGCAATAGCCTTGATACTTTAGAAGTAAAGTGGATAGAAACACAAAATGTCACCATATATTCAAAGTTACTAAGTCAAAAAAGGGCCATAATTCCGTAAAAATGACAACCAGAGTTGTCCTTTTACTGTCCCCTTATGATAGTTTGTCAAAATGCAGGCCAGAGTTATCTTACTTTGCCTGCCCAGTCCCCTCATGATAGTAAGTAAGTGTACCAAGTTTGAATGCAATAGCATTGATACTTTCTGAGAAAAGTGGACCTAAACGCAAAACTTAACCGGACGCCGACGCCAACGCCAAGGTGATGACAATAGCTCATATTTTTTTTTCATTCATCTCAAAATCCAGCTCTTTAAGTTGAATCTTAGAAAATATTTAAATCACTTTTATTATTAATTTAAAAATATTTGTTAGAATAATATCAACAACATTAATTTCCCAATTTTAGTCATCATGGTTCAAACATAAATCTCAAACCTAAATTCAAGCACTTTTCAAGGACTTTTTAAGGCCAAATTTTCATTTTCAAGGCCGAGAACGGTATGTTAGTTTCCATTATAAAATGCAGGTTCAACCGAACATGGATATCCATTTGCTTGGATTGGTCTTTCTTGTTTAAACTTTCATCAAAAGACACTGAGTACGGTCCATTTATAGAACTATCAAGTAAAGTTTTGAAATGTTCAGCTAGCCCCAAAAACGGCCACACATGCTGTCTTGCGGTCTCCGCAAGAAAATTTCTTTGCAATGGTACTGTCATGGAACACAACCTGAAATAACTTTGTAATGTTTTTAGTGGAATTAAAGGATTGATGTGTGCAAACAGTATGCAATACCCACAATACTTCCACTTTAAACATATCATTTTTTGTAACGAATTTGTCAGTGGATTTCTGTGAGTTTGATACTGCTGCTGATGGTTGCGAAGGTCCTGGAATTTGAATATTTTCTTTCTGCACACTCTATGTGACTGTGCCTTCCTGGTCCGACACAAATGGGCTGTTGTTGTTTATGTCTGTTTAAGATTTAACAGTTTTAACAATAGTACCTTCCTGTTTCACAAAAAACACATCCCAGGAACCCTGTTTGCTTCTCAATTTCATGTTTTCTTTGTGGGTTTTCCCTTTCTCGTGGCTTTTAAAAGCGCTTTTCCCCATCCCCCGACATCAATGGTTTTCATACTGACCTGACAATGTGCTTTTCGAATGTCATTTGGTTTTTTGTACCCAGGAATATTCACTTAAACACCCTGGTTTGAAACGACACTTCCGCATCGCTGCGTTTTCACTCGCGAAAATTGATCACAATGAAGAACCTCTGACGTTTTACACATAATCTGTGACGTGTACACATAACGTTGTGTACTCAATAGTGTACGAAACTTATATTTCGAACTCAACTTTTTGCGCGAAGGAATTTATGATAAATTTTCGTAATATTTCCCTGAAGAACGATTTAAGTTGTAATTCAAGCGATGATAAAAGTAATTTTGAGCAGAAATAATCATTTTCAAGGCTTTTTTACTTGAAATAAGCACTTTTCAAGCACTTTTCAAGGCCAACCTTTGTTCAAGGGCTTTTCAAGCCTAAGACTCGTTTTCAAGCACTTTTCAAGCCCTGTGCGAACCCTGGTCATAAGGCGCAATATTTCCATATCCAAAGGGACCCAACCCCATGCCCAAAATGGAAAAAAAAACTGCTGGGTTGATCTCTAAAAAACTGAGAATGGTTCCTAATATCTTACCCCTTAAGCTGCATGCAGGGCTGGTCCTTATTGGTGGTAAAGTCCAGCCTGCGCAGCAGTTTGTCCTTCACATAGTACAGAAAGTTTGCATGCACTGCGTACGCTGGTCGTTCACGCTCTAGCTTGAAGATGATCATACCGCTGTCATGACCGGCCGCAAACACGTTCAGTGTTGGGTGTGCAGTCATAACCCAGAACCGGTCGTTCTCACGTCGGAATGTCTGCACTCCAGTCCTGCACACCAGAGAAGGGAATACATTAAGATCATGTTATTTTGTTCTAAATAGTCATTTATTACATTCACTGCTTTAAAAAGCATTATATGTATGTCTAATACATGGAGAATCATAAAATATATAGATTTAAGACAGATGATAGAAGAAACTCTATGAAAAGCTTGTGTATGAAGACTTTTTTTTCATTTGTTAAAAGTAACTGGAAAACATGATGGAGTAAAATAAACTTGATCTGTTATTGAATTACATTGAATTTTATGTAAATGTTGACTGTGTCACAAAAACTAAGTTCAGCGCCAACCTTTTTTTAAACAAGAGCTGTCACCATAGGATGACTTATGCCCCCTATAAACGCTTGGTAAAAGTTATGAGCTTTATTCGAAACCTTAAAGCAGATTTTGAAACCTAAACGCGTACCCTAAATTCAAGGTCAAGGTCACAGGGGTAAAAATTTGTGTGCGTATGGAAAGGCCTTGGCCATATAAATATGCATGCCAAATATGAAATTGCTATCTGAAGCGACATAGAAGTTATGAGTATTTTTCGAAATCTAAACGCAAAAATGATGGAAAGTCCGATCACTATATGCCCTTCTTTGGGGGCATAAAAATGTCTTAGAAAATCATAATAAATCAGAAAGCCACATTAACTAGAGAGCGATCACCATGCTAAAACCTTGAAATGCACTAAGTGACCCCGTGACCTAGTTTTTGACCCGGCATGACCCATATTCAAACTTGACATAGATATTGTCTTGATACCACTTCTGACCAAGTTTGGTAAAGATCAGATGAAAACTACTTCAATTAGAGAGCGGACACCATGCTGAATCCTTGAAATGCACTAAGTGACCCCGTGACCTAGTTTTTGACCCGGCATGACCCATATTCGAACTTGACCTAGATATTGTCTAGATACAACTTCTAACCAAGTTTGGTAAAGATCGGATGAAAACCATTTGAATTAGAGAGCGGACACGAAAAGTGTGACAGACTGACAGACAGACAGACTGACGGACAATGCGAAAACTATTTACCCCCTTTTCTTTGAAAGGGGGATAAAAAACTTTAAGTGATTCTACTGATATGTACTAAGTCTATTTATTAATTGTATTAAAGGAGTACATATAAAAACACACTAAGCTAAGTGGCCTTTACCCAAGTTGATAAAATGAAGTAAATAAAGTATAATTTAGCCTTTGTCTGGGAAAACTAGGTTTAATGCATGTGCTTGTGCAGTCTGCACAGGCAAATCAGGGATGACACATGCATTTATGGTATTATATGTCTAAAGGAAGTCTCTCCTACGCAAAAATCCTATTGAGGCAGAAAGTGTCTCCCAGATTGGGCTTTATGGACAACACTTTATGGACAGGTGTCCAGCCTCAGAGAAGGGCTGATCTGTTTTTTGTCTGCAGTGTTTCCATACCTCTTGCTCATGTCCCACACTCGGATGCTCTTGTCCTCAGAGTTTGAGAGTATGAGCTCCTGCCTGGGATGGAACAGGCAGCAGGACACGTTGTTGTAGTGACCTCTACAAGTGTCCACCTCCCAGGCCTTGGACTCTGTGGGGAGAGAAATATGGCAGTAAGACACTGCGGTGAGAGAAATATGAAAGCTGCAGTAAAACACTGCGGTGAGAGAAATATGAAAGCTTCAGCTAGACTCTGTGGTTAGAGAAATAAGAAAGCTTCAGCTAGGCTCTGATGTGAGAGAAATAAGAAAGCTTCAGCTAGGCTCTGATGTGAGAGAAATAAGAAAGCTTCAGCTAGGCTCTGATGTGAGAGAAATAAGACAGCTTCAGTTAGACTTTGATGTGAGAGAAATATGAAAGCTTCAGGTAGACTGACTCTGATGTGAGAGAAATGAGAAAGCTTCAGTTGGACTCAGATGTTAGAAAAATATGAAAGCTTCAGTTAAACTCTGATGTAAGAGAAATAAGAAAGCTTCAGTTAGACATTGATGTGAGAGAAATAAGAAAGCTTCAGTTAGACTTTGATGTGACAGAAATAAGAAAGCGTCACAAAATATGGGAATTTATTGAAGGAGTATTTCAGAGATACATTTTAGCCCTTTATGAAATAAGAAACAATGGCTGAAATCATAGCAGGGACAGTACTTTATTATCCCCACGCTTTTTGAAAAAAAGGTGGGGATATTGTGGTGATCTCCGCCGTCCGTCCGTCCGTCTGTCCGTCCGTCTGTCCGTCCGTCTGTCCGTCCGTCCTGGCCACTATCTCCTCCTACACTAAAAGCACTAGAACCTTGAAATTTACACACATGGTAGCTATGAGCATATGTGCGACCCTGCACTATTTGGAATTTTGATCTGACCCCTGGGTCAAAAGTTATAGGGGTTGGGGTGGGGCCGCGTCAGAAATTATCACTCATTTTTTTAGGTTATTTTACATTTACTTCTTTATTTCTACACCGATTCACTTCAAATTGATACTGGACCTCACCTATGACAATACGGTCAATCTCAACCATGCATGGCCCCATTCCCAACCCTGGGGCGCCCCGCCCACATAGGCCACACCCACCAAAAATTTCCATTTACTATAATTTTTTCATTTCTACACGGATTCACTTCAAATTGATACTGAACTTTTGTTATGACATTAGGGTCAATCTCAACTATGCATGGCCCCAATCCCAACCCTGGGGCGCCCGCCCACATAGGCCACACCCACCAAAAAATTCCATTTACTATAATTTTTTCATTTCTACACGGATTCACTTCAAATTGATACTGAACTTCTCTTATGACATTAGGGTCAATCTCAACTATGCATGGCCCCATAACCAACCCTGGGGCCCCGCCCACATAGACCACACCCACCCAAAATTGCCTTTACTATAATTTCTTCATTTCTACACCGATTCACTTCAAATTGATATTGAACTTCTCTTATGACAATACAGTCAATCTCAACTATGCATGGCCCCATTACCAACCCTGGGGCGCCCCGCCCACATAGACCACACCCACCCAAAATTGCCTTTTACTATAATTTCTTCATTTCTACACCGATTCACTTCAAATTGATACTGAACCTCTCTTATGACAATACGGTCAATCTCAACTATGCATGGCCCCATTACCAACCCTGGGGCGCCCTGCCCACATATGTCACACCCACCCAAAATTGCCTTTTACTATAACTTCTTCATTTCTACACCAATTCACTTCTAATTGATGATGAACTTCTCTTATGACAATACGGTCAATCTCAGCTATGCATGGCCCCATTACCAACCCTGGGGCACACCTAGGTCAAACATTCGGCGTGGGGATACGCGTCGGCCTCTGCCGCGCCATTTCTAGTTGGTATTAGAATGATACTTGAAATCTGAGTGTACTAAAATATTATGCAAACTGAAAAACATAACATTCAAATGCTCAAATATTGATAACAAGGATTTTAACGTACAATTGTTCATCAAGATGTTCATTGGGCTGACTTTGCAAAACATCTAAACACAAAGTACTAAAACATTGATTTTTATCTAAGTGATGTAGATACCTATAGTTTATAGCAAATACTTATTTAGAAGATTTATTATTTTGACTTTGTATAACCAAAACATTGGTTAACAACATGCTAATTAATTTACAAACTGTTCATAATTGGTTAAAGGCTATTTCTAAAATGATGCTTCCATTTAAGAGCTTGACTTCCATTGAACCAAAGACCTACCATTCATCCTCCACAGCTTCACCTGCCGATCATCTGCCCCTGACACGATCAGGGGAAGTGTGGGGTGGAAGGTGACCCAGTTAACTCCCCTGTCATGCCCCTCCAACACGTGCTTCACCACTGCGTCAGACATGCCGAACAAGTCAGGTTGGCCCGAGCTACGTAGACGCTCTTCCAGAGAGTTTGAGCCTGCAAATATAGAGCATAATGGTTTGGGGTATTTACGTATATTTAATAAACTCATTTCCATGTTGTAAGTAAAAGAAACTAAATCTATGAGAATGAAGGGAAAAGAGCAATACTCTATGCCAAAAAGATATTTCAATTAAATACAAGATGCTACTTTCCATAAACGAAGCCATGTCAGCATTAACCATTTCAGTGGCGGAACCAAAGTTTAAAGGCCTTTGCAAACAGTTTGGATCCAGATGAGACACCTAAGAACGTGGCGTCTCACAAGGATCCAAACTGTTTGCTATTCTGATAGTATTCTTTGAAAAAAATCGAAGAAAATGCTAATTTTAAAAATTCAGCAGACGACATTTAAGCAGACGACAAATTTCCCAGCATGCAAAGGGTTAATTGATTGGCCCTTCTAAATAAGCCTTAGTCCCAAATAAGGTGAATGTGAAGCTCAAAATGAGTTCAATAGATGCAAGTCTGCCAAGAGTTGTCAAAGATAACAGTCGAGGAAGTATCAATAAGCTAATTTGCCTCCCACATCAGTAGATGCCTAAGGCATAAAAACAACAAAAGTAAACTAATGGCAAGACTTATATTACCAAGAGGAATTTTCAATAAATCCATGTTTATTTAATAATTTGTATGTCCTCCTTTTTGTTCAAAATACATATCAAATTAATTCAAACAGTTGGAAATCAATTTTAGTATTAATAACATCGACAAAAAAAGTTATTTAAGACAACCAAAGTAATATGTACTTTACAAATCTGTAATAGCCTAATCCCCTGTCCGTTTATTTTTTAAAATTCTTTTAACATCCCAAACCATGCTCAAAATGTTACAAAATAACCCTCAGTGTTGCACAGTACATAGTGTGACAAACAACTGAAATACATTTGGAGTGTCTACATTGGTTAGCAATCATAATCGTCCAACCTTCACCATTTTATGGAGCTCATCTTAACTTCTTTCAATCATTTGTTTAACATTAAACATTTACGTTACAGATTTTACATCATTTCAATTTGGCATTTATAACAGCTTTCTGATGGTATAATCATATATTATCAGTTTTTTTTAAAGACAGTTTATCCTATCGGCCAACAATAATTTCATAATAGATACACCTGTAAGCTGTATCATACTAAAACTTAGCAAAGTCAAGACAGCTCACAAGTTCAAATTTGCAAATTGCAATTTTCCTAAGATCTGCTACATTCAGACAATTGTATGATGATTGTAAAAACAAAACAAGAGCACCACATAGCGGGTGCCAACGCTTGGCTGTGGGTGCAGTTTTGAATAAATGAAAGCTTGTCAGTGACCTTGACCTTTGACCTAGTGATTCAAAAATGCAAGGTGCAGCTACATATGAAGTTTCAAAGTTGCAGGTGGAAGCACTTTCATTTTAGAGCCAATGTTTAGGTTTTAGCACGAAGCAGACGGCGGACAACAAGCTGGCTATGACAATACCTCAGGTTTTCTCCGAAAACAGCCGAGCTAAAACAAACAAAAAACAAGAGGGTAATGATGGTCCCAATATTTTCTTCAGTTCTGGCATGGTGACCAAGTTTTTCAACAAATATAACATAGACTTAAAAATCAGGCTAGATATTGCCAAGATAGATATTCTGACCAAGTTGAATCTATTTTAGACGAATAATGACGTGTGAAGAATGCGTTTGAGCTAAAAGTTAATGACAGAAGAGCAACGATGGACTTTGCCCAATACAGTACATTGACTGACCACAAACACTCACCATAAGCACCGAGTGCTCAGGTGAGCTAAAAATACATAAAAAAGCATTAACCACAGCCAAAACTAAACAGCACATTATACATGTACATGTAGTTGCCTTCCTTATTCCATTCATGTGACTGAATAAATATATTAATATCTTCTTGGTTTGACTTAGTCGCACATTTTGTATTTTTGTAAGGCATGCAATATTTTCAAGTGTTAAATATTTAGCTACACTTCTGTTTGCATTTTAAATTAAAAATTTAAAGCAAAAACACGAAAATGCCTTAATAGTACATATCTCAAAGACTTCTCTTGGCAAATTTCTTTAAAATAATAGTACATCCACATGTCTTTTGATAAAATATCAAAACATATGATAATATTTTTGTTAAAATGACATAATCCCATTAGACAGCAGTAAATAAATTGAAAGTAAAACAAACGTGAACATAATTTTTACACATGACAAAATGAGCAGTCCTTTGTGAAAACCAGACTTAATGCATGTGCCTTGTTTGTAAACCACATTATCATGTAAACACATGTCAACCGGATTTCTACTCTTAACATATTTAAACGAGAATTCCATAAAAGCAAAGTGTCATTTCGGACATGAGAGGCTAATCTTGAAAGAAAATTACAGCACATGCATTAAGCCCAGTTTTTCCAGATTACAGCTCAAATATATCAGTATCTCGCTATAGCAGGCCCAAGATACATGCTTATATAGGACTGGGTACTCACGCGGCTGTTGTTCTGAAAATGAAGCACAGAGTCAGACAGAAGAAAGAAAGCAGACCTTGGCTGGTTTTCATTCAGTGCACACAGGCAATGCCCAGGTATAATGGATACAAAATACAAAGTGAGCATTTTCTTTGCATGGTTTCTATACATGTTATATGATAATTTTTGGCTTCAAATGCAGCAAAGAAGAATCATGCTTGCTTGTTTATTGCTCATCAAAAACACCTAAAAAAACTAAATTATAATGAAAACAGTTAATAAAGTAATTATTTATGATTTATACAAATGTGTCTTTTCTAAAGAGCGCTGCGTATGTATTATCAACCAGAACCTAACGGAATAAGCATAGGACTAAAATAGGTAAAGAATGTCAAGACATAAGATAAGAACCACAACAAACAAAAATGGGTCTTACGCTGTCAAGACTTCTTGAGCCTAGCCTGCGTTACTGAGCAGTCTGATCAGGAGCTAACCCAACCACTAATGAGCTAAGAAAACCTTGCGTAGCAGGCTGGTTAGCTTCTAACCAGACTTCCCCAATGTGCAGGCTGGTCTGGAGCTACGCTGCCCGCATATGAGATAAGACCCATTTTGCATGAAACTTGTACATCAATAATAATCAGTGCCTTCCCCAGGAATTTGTTCAGGCGCCCCGGGGGTGGGTTCGGGTGTCCCCTCCCGACGTTGATTTTTTTTTAATTTAACGTGTCAATTCACGTTCTATGGTGCGTTATAACTCAAAGAAAAACAGCGTCAAAAGACGTCATTTGGTGCGCTATGACTCTTCAAAAAATCCCCCAGTAATTTAAAAATATATTTTTTATATTGTTTAATTGTTTTAAAACTTTTCCGCACAGATAGTAAAATCCCGACTCGAACGATTCCCCAATACATCCGTTTCGACCCGACTCTATTACTGTATACTTACTATTTTTCAAGTTTCTATTTATTACCCGATAAACCCGTTTATTCCGTTTTTATCAATCTCTTTCTGTTAAATATTTACGATAAAAGCTTTCAGTTATTTCTTTAACACAAACCTTGCCATTTTTTAAGTGACTATTTATAGATTTGATGAAATATTGCCTCTGAATATGCGTCAATCCCCTGACCTGTTGTGTGCTTGTTAAAACGCTCAATACACGCCATTTGTATGCAATAGACGCGACGTTGTACATGATGCAAAATTTTCGCGCTCTTTGAGAAAAAGATTCGACACAAAATAAATTTGCACTGCTAATTTGAAGCAAAAATATTTAACGTTGCGGTAACATTTACATTCTGAAGTGTGTTTCGGATTAAAAACGCGTTAACATCGACTTACGGTAATGGGTTTCGGATTACAAATTTAATTATTCCCATTTGAGATTTCAACAAATATTAACCGTTGCGTTATAAATTCAACGATAATTTGATTACACACTTTACGAGTCGAATAAATGTTTTGACGGAATTATGCATGAAATTCACGTTGTCCACGAGGATCACGGCCGGTTCCCATCATCAGTCTTCTAACTATCGATTATCGGACGAAACATTTACAAGTGTGCGTAATTAATTCAACGAAAATTTGTTAAAGCGCATTACGTGTCGAATAAAGGTCAGAAAAACGAGGTGAATCAGTTCTATAAATGGACATGTTGAAATATACATGTACTGGAATTAAATAAATTGTTATCACATAATTGTAACCGCTATAATAATTAATTGTTTACCACTTGCAATTAATTTCTCGTATTAATTATGAGTCATAGGTAACACTTGTTTACAGTAAAAAGGTGTGATGATGATGCCCGAAACCGTCTTTAATGTTCTGTACTGTACTAATTACCGGTTTTATATTACTCAAATGGTACAACTACTTGCTAATCAAGCTGCGATAAACTCTTACTTCATGCCCGACGTCAATCAAAAATAATGGTCGATAGTTAACCCCGCCCTCATAAGCATTCGCGTAACCGATTGGACGATGAACTTCACAGTTTGACGACTGGAAAATTACCAGATACATCCTTGTCAGCATTTAAATGACCGTGTAATGTGGCTAGAATAATCGATACGCGCGTCATGCTATTCTCTTATCAGTGGATTATCCATTACCCCATGTGGTGTTTATGGCGATTACTTGTGACTGTAGGTACCAAGTGCTCTTTTAAAACAGGGAATATTGATACACTGATAGGGAAACCTTGATTTTTTTGGACAATCTCCACTTTCTTTTACTGAAGAATACACTGATCGGAAAATTTCAAGCGCCCCGGGGACTCTGATTTCGAAATTCAAGCGCCCCGGCAAGGGGCGCTTAAATGGCCTGGGGAAGACCCTAAATATATGCAATCAGACATGCTTTGTAAATGAAATGAGTTTAAAAGATGACCTGCTTGAATTTTGTCATGCAGATGGAAATGTGAAGAAACCAGGTCTTACATGATATTATGTGAAATTTGATGAATATACATGTAGCAAATATTTAAATCTAAAACAAGAGCACCGCATAACCGGTGGTGCCACGCTCGGCTGCGGGTGCAGTTATGAATAAATAAATCCTTAACAGATTTTTTTTTTTTTAGAAGTCACAGTGACATGTGACATGTAGAACTCATCAAGGTGCAGCTACATATGAAGTTTCAAAGTTGTAGGTTGAAGCACTTTGATTTTAGAGCCAATGTTCAAAACCTTGACAAAATGTAAAGGTTTTAGCACCATGCGGATGGCGGACACGACGAGCTGGCTATGACAATACCTCCGGTTTTCTCCGAAAACAGCCGAGCTAAAAATTACATTGGGTATAACATAATTATACTCTTCTATAGGCTTCCACTCAAATATGGGCCTTTAAAAATATGTTAAATGTGTCAGGCAAGTTTACCTATTTAATGCAATCTTCACTAGTTTTGGGAAGATGACTCCTAAATGTGAGCTCAAGGAATGAATAGGAGAATGTGGAAACAAATGTTGCACAAGTAGTAGTAGGAAGCATACAAACACTGATGGACTATTTACCTCATCTAAGAAGAAAAAGGTTGAACTTAACTAGGGCTAACACTGCCAATCTTTAAAGTAAGATTATACAATTTTGTCAAATATTTAAGAATTTATATAAAATGTGTAAAAAACTTATTATATATATATATATTTCAATACAAATGAAAGAAATTGGAGAACATGTGTTGAAAAATGCGAACTATGTGAAAAATTTAATCCTAAATCGAAAATGTCTGTACAGTCAAATTCGCCAGCATGTATATCATGCACGTACGTTGTGAATCTAAATTTAATTCCATTTAAAATTCCTGCAACGATATATATTCATATGACACACAAACACTAACTCTGATTCTAATAAAAAGTCAATGCTTCGTTATTGTAGGAAAATATGTACGAAATATCTTGGTCACAATCAGCTCGGCGCGCTAATCTGTCTTTGATGCATGTTATGAAATTTGTCTTCAATGTTTACGTTTTCTTGCGTATTTTGTGTTATTGTAACATATTTTATCAATATATTACAATTTAACACATATAAACAAGAGCTGTCACCATAGGATGACGTATGCCCCCTATAAACGCTTTGATAGAAAATATGAGCATTTTTCGAAACACAAACGCAGATTTTGAAACCTAAACGCGGACCCAAGTTCAAGGTCAAGGTCACAATTTGTGTGCGTATGGAACGGCCTTGTCCATATACACATGCATACCAAATATGAAGGTTATATCTCAAGGGGCATAGAAGTTATGAGCATTTTCGAAACCTAAACGCATATTTCGAAACCTAAACGCGGACCCTAAGTTCAAGGTCAAGTTGTGAGCATTTTTCGAAACCTAAACGCAGATTTCGAAACCTAAACGCGGACCGTAAGTCCAAGGTCACAGGGGTCAAAATTTGTGTGCGCATGGCAAGGCCTTGTCCGTATACACATGCATACCAAAAATGAAGGTTATATCTCAAGGGACATAGAAGTTATGAGCATTTTTCGAAACCTAAAGGCAGATTTCGAAACCTAAACGCGGACCCTAAGTTCAAGGTCAAGATCACAGGGATCAAAATTTGTGTGCATATGGAATGGCCTTGTCCATATACACATGCATACCAAATATGAAGGTTATATCTCAAGGGACATAGAAGTTATGAGCATTTTTCTAAACCTAAATGCAAAGTGTGATGGACAGACAGACAGACGGACAGTCTGATTACTATATGCCCTCCTTCAGGGGCATAAAAATCGTATAATCTCGCTTTAAAGTAATTAAATGAATATTTGGAAAAAGAAAATCATGTTTAGTGTTTACATTTTCCCACAGACATGGTTTCAACAAAAGAACGAAAAATTGGGCAGCACAAGAAATTTATTCAGCCAAGGAGAGCCCTGAAATGTCACAGACACCGTAACGTAATGGATATGGTTTCCACCTAGCGACCAGGATGTCATGGGTTCGATCCCCACTGTGGAAGCATTCTTTAGATTTCCCCCATAGACATCAAGTACTGGTTCTAGTCCCAGGAAACGGACTTGAGAGCATTTCAAATAAGCCTTAGGCTTTCTATGCAATCTAGCTAAAATAATTAAGTTTAAACTAAACTAAACTAAAACTAAGGGACAACAGAGTCTATATAAAGTAAATGACTACATTTCATAACTTAAATAATGTAAGGATTGGGCAAGACACGTATTCACCAATATCTTAATAGAACTATAAATCATTCTAAATGAAAAAAAAACAACAATATGTCCCCCACTACTATAGTGGGGGACATAATAACTGGTAAATACTAAGTCAAAAGCTTTTCTAGAAGTAGATAACTACATTTTTGACAAACTCTTTATTCCGAGTCTGAAAATTGGTTGGCGAATATAGGCCAAAATTCAATATACAGGCCAGTTCCACTTACCTGGGGATACGCTTTTCTTTCGTAGGCCGGAGATGTCCCACACGCGGACGGTCTGATCAAGCGAGGAGGAAACAATCAGGTCCTCTGAAGGGTGGAACTGGGCGCACATGACAAAGTGGCTGTGGCCTGCCAACACGCTGTCAAGTACAGAGTTTACAATGAGGCGATAAAAAAACAAGACGAGATTGAAAATGCGATTGAGGTCGCAGTGGTTTAGTGGATATGGTGTCTGCCTAAGTCACGGCTTCGATCCCCACTGTGGGAGCGTTCTTTAGGTTTCTCCCATAGAAACCAAGTACTGGTTCTAGTCCCACAAAACAAACTCGACAGTATTTCAAATAAGCCATAGGCTTTCTATGCAATTGAGCTAATAAATAGGTTCAAACTAAATGCGCATTGCCATTCAAAAATCCAGAACCCAGCACTTCATTATTGGATGTAGAACTTGTGCATCAAGAGTGTTTGTGAAACACAAAGCCTCCTACTGCGCTTTGAAGCCCCACAGCAGCAATTTTGGAAACAAGATTATATTTTGAATTCAAAGGTCACAGACTCTAACACACACACACACACACAGACACCATGCCATCCCATAAGCTCTTCTGCCTTTGGTAGTAGAGCTAAAAATCAGAATATGTACCTGTACATGCCAATCAGCTTTTATCAACTCAAATGAATGCTCTATTTCATTTATGGCTATGTATCATCCCATCTACAAGCTACCAACCAGATGCAGTTTCTTGACTGCCAGTTCCAAATGCGTATAGTCTGATCATCTGAGGCACTGAGAATCCAGGGGTATTCCTACAGAGAAGAATACTTATACAGTAAGGCATCTGCTTATAAAACATCATGAAACATTTACACAGTGGTGTAATTGCTGTATAGATTAAATACTTGATGTTTTGGTTGACATGGGGAGGTAATCTGAATATGCAACCTGATATTTCAACAATGATTTTACACGGATTTATACATTAACCCCCAAAAAATGTTAGTAGAAAAATTGTACATAAACTAGGCAATCTTCAATGCCAAAAATGTTTTCCACAAATCTGACAATGCCTGGATAATGTGACAAGTTTTGCAAAATGTTTTACGAAACAAGCGCATCCGGTTGAATTTCCATATTGGTTGCTATGGCACTTACATTTCGAATATTATTACTTACATGGTGAAATGTGGTTGTCCGGATATAGTCCTGATGTCCAAGCAGAGTGAACAGGCATCGTTTCAATTTGTAATTCCATAACTGAAATAAAACAAATATTGCAACAAATTTCAAAATATATTTTGTTTGTGTAAAGACTTTTATGAATGTTTACACTGTAGCATATTTCTATATACTTATGTACAGCTCAAAATAATTTGAATGAATGTGACTTTTATTTTATAAAACCCATGTTTTCATATTTGCAAATGTTACTGGTGTCAATATAAATATCAAACATGGAAAAATAAATGAGAAAAAAAAAAAATCAACATTTCTTATGAATAACAAAGGGGCCATGATGACCCAGAAGAGCCCACCCAAGTTCAAGGTACCCAAATTGTCAAAGACTTGACGTAAAACTAGTTTTTGACTCAACACGATAAAGTAAAAACTTTGGCCTTGAACCTGGTGACCAATTTTCTGTAGCACATGACAATTGGGAAATAAAAGTTTTTGTTTTTTTGCTAAAATTTGTTTTAAAATTAAGAATACGAATTATGTCAATAAATTGACTAAGGTTTAACGTAAGGAGCTTGATATGAGATCAAATAATGTTGAGATTTAATTTGCACATTTCTGTTTAAACTTTCAATTGAGAATTTTTAGTTCGCATTTGCGGAAAAAAATATCAAAATTCCAGCCAGTTAATATCAGTACTTAGAGAGTTTAAAACACAAATTTTGGGACAAAACAGAAGAACAATTATGATCATATGGATTATTATTAGATGGTGCAATTATAATGACTCACACTACGTAGGTGATAAAAAAATACAAGTTTAGCATTAAAATCTTGATTGAGCTCACAATTAATGTAATTTTCCATGCTATTCTCAATCTAAATGGAACAAAGTCTCTAACAATAATTATACTGACTGTTTTGGCATTATTTAAAGCGGGTATATACAATTTTTTATATGTGTTAAATTGTAATATATTGATAAAATATGTTACAATAACATAAAATAGGCAAGAAAAAATATACATTAAAGCCGAATTTCATAAAATGCAGCAAAGAAAAATTAGCGCCCCGAGCCGATTGTGACGTACAAATTTTCCTACAATAACCGAAGCATTCATCATTGTATTAGGATTGGCGTTAGTGTTCGTGTGTCGTATGAATAGATATCGTTGCAGGAATTCAAATAAACCGTTAAACTAAGTTTAGATTCACATCGTACATGTATGGTATACATGCTGGCGAATTCGGCTGTACAGCCGTTTTCAATTTCAGAATTAAATATCTGGCTAATTTCGCATTTTTCGACACATGTTCTTCTTAACTTTTATTTTAATTTATATTGAAATATATATATAATAAGTTTTTTACACATTTTATATAAATTCATAAATATTTGACAAAATCGTATATACCCGCTTTAACATGTGAAACAAATCATGAACAAAACCCATTACAAATAACTAGGAAATAAATAAGTAATTCATGCTTATACACCTAATGAATATTAGGTAGATCTTTGCAAACTATACCCTTAATAAAGACGTTTATTGTCACTATTATTTTCACCTAGAAGAATAACTGTTTAATGGTATCTGATTTTGGAAAGATGTCCTTTCTTTTATTCTTACCTTAATTTTGTAGTCATCTCCACCAGACACAAACAATGGCTGCTGTGAATGAAAGCAAATTCCTCTTACTGGACCTACAAGAAAGGATGGAACTTGCGTTGATTTACATAATACATGTATTTAAAACAAAATATGTTCATAAAAAGAGCTTGATGTAAAAGCTTAATCAATACTTTCAGCATTTGGCTATTTTGCATAAACACTGATCCATGCTTTGTTAAGCAAGCTGCCTTAGTAGGAGTTCCTCTCTTTAAGGAGTCAAAGATACTTTGAAAAGTTAAATATTAAATCCGATGCATGATTCCAATAATCAGACACATTCCTCAATTAAGCATGTATTATTGTTCAAGTCTTACCATCATGTTCATCGAACTTGTCAATCAGAGTACACATTCGGTAATCCCACAGCTGGATGACTCCATTGAACAAGCTCGTCAGAACCCATGGCCGCTTGGGATGAAAGGACAGCCCTAGTGGAAATAATTTTGGATATTTCATGGTTGTGAAACCTACATAGCAATATAAATAACTATGAAACGTTTCATACTAAATTGGTTATGGACAGGACAAAAGTTTGACCATCTTGAAGCTTGAAATCTACAACTGTTAACCATCAGAACACTAGCCTGTGACTCTACCATCTGAGCGTACCAGGCAGCTTCATTGGGGATGTCTGTCTTGGGGTAGGAGATAAATTTGCATGCAATTGCACGGGTAGCTAATCAAGGCATTTGTTATGGGATCGCCAACCTATATTACCTACAATGTACTGAGTTTGTCGGGTTGGAAAACTATATACATGTACAAGAAGGCCAAAAGTCCACATTGCTCACCTACAAAAAAAACACTAAAGAATGAACTTTTCTAAGCAAGTTTTTTATGTTTGTATGATAAATCTGACCATGCTCTTAGCCTGGAATCATTTTCCAGCTTGGTAAGTTGGTTTTGATATCAGTAGAAAAATTGTTTCAAATGTTTTGACTATAGCCATATATAGAAAATATAAACAGCAAGTAAAATATTCTTGCACGTGCCTTTTTTAAGAAAATGTTTAGTTACAGTGCTCATTTGGAACTGATACTTTACTTGAACAGTCTTTTAATTCTTCAATTAACTGAGTACCTGACTGATGAGGGTATTGCCTCTGCTTTGACAATGACTCACAATTGCCTTAAACAAACCTAGCAGATAAAATTGCAAAAAGATTTAAAGTAACTGAAATGACCTGATTGATCGAGTGCAATTTTTTTAATTTAACTTAATTTTATCAAGAAAGGTGCTCAAGGTATGATGCATTTAATCCATTTTATTTTATCACTAGCCCCAGTGTTTTTTTTCACCATTTTGGGAATGGGGCTGGGTCCATTTTTATCGGGTAAATTTGCGGCATTTTGACTAAAATTGGGAAATATGTATTGTTGTTTTTGTTTTGCTAAAAAATGCTTCAAAATTTATAATACAAGTGTTTTCAGAATTATATTTACTAAGGCTGAACTCATATGGATGGGAGTAGTCCAAATTTTTGACACTCTTAAATATTAAGCTACTTTTTATATGGGTAATATTCGGAGTGTACAAAGGGGGAAAGACCAAATTAATGGTGGGAATTTTTCGTTCTTTGTCTATATTGTTGCGCAAGGATTTTGTGCGCAGCATTCAAGCCCCGATATAAGACACTTAATATCAAAAGATTGCAATAATATTTACATACCTGTGTAGATAATTCATTTCTCGTTAATGTTCCGTAGAAATTATGTAATGACACTTTGAATTTTGCACGCCTGATCAATTTAAATCCAACCACTATTCAATTTTTCAATATCTCTCGATTCGCTCGTTGTGAAGATATAAATCGATAACACGACCTCGATGTAAAGCATCTGGTTTAAAGTGGGCGAATAAACAGCATAAAATACAGTTTGCGTTCGTCTGTTGTGGTGCAGAGCGTTACATAGTAAACCGATGTTATACTTTTCTGGATTAATTTAGCATTGTTTTTTTTCTAAATTGACAATTAAAAAGTTCTGAAATAAATTACATCTTTTATTTTTATACTGTACACAAATAATTTTTATACAGATCATACAGTATACCGTCCTCCTATGTAACGTAGGATGTAAGTAAATAAAACAACACAGGTGCGAAAAAGACATGCATAAAAACTTGCTGAAACTTAGAACAGTGAATAGAAACTGCACCATATCTGTTTTGAACATATGCTTATTAAATCGACAAAGATTAGCATACTAGATCTAGTTAGGTAAAAGTCGGTGTTAAAAGCTCATGTTAAATAAAATTAGGCGTACACGTTACACCGTAATGCCTTCTTCTGATTGGTTCATATTCAAATCAGTTTCATGACCTGGCTACAGGTCAGTGATTTGTTTGCGATTTAAGCAGAAGTTTAACTGAAGAATTTATGCCTTTCCAACTTCAATTCGACGATATTTGAGGTAAAAATGGACTTCTGAACTAAAACTGAATGAGTTGGTAATGTTATTTTGCAATTTTACGCAAATCGATGAAAATTTAAACTTTCTGGTTTCCAACACATTTTTTACTTTTCCCCGATAAGACGTTCCAAAGAATTTAGCCCATATAAAAAGTATCTCTAAATTCTTTGCGCGTCTTATAAATAATACCAGGATGGGAGATGAACAAAATAATGAGATCTAAAAAACAAATTATTGAGATCTTAAAAAAAGGGAATTTAAAGCTGCCATTTGGGAAAAATTTATACTTAAGTCTTTTTTCCAGTGGGAATAGGGCAAATTACCGGACCCGATTTTGAATATTATTCATTTTTGTGGAAAATGAAATTATTTTTTTTCCATATTTCGCAAGTGTTGTTTACAGGGACTTATAAAAGAAAAATAAAGACTGACAGGGAAATAAAAATTCCAACTTTAAGAATCTATGTCGTACACAGTGCCTTCCCCAGGAATTTGTTCAGGCGCCCCGGTGGTGGGTTCGGGAGGGGTGTCCCCTGCCGACGTTGATTTTTTTTAAATTTAACGTGTCAATTCACGTTCTGTGGTGCGTTATAACTCAAAGAAAAACAGCGTCAAAAGACGTCATTTGGTGCGCTATGACTCTTCAAAAAAATCCCCCAGTCATTAAAAAATATATTTTTTTATATTGTTTAATTGTTTTAAAACTTTTCCGCGCAGATAGTAAAATCCCGACTCGAACGATTCCCCAATACATCCGTTTCAACCCGACTCTATTACTGTATACTTACTATTTTTCAAGTTTCTATTTATCACCCGATAATCCCGTTTATTCCGTTTTTATCAATCTCTGGTAAATATTTACGATAAAAGCTTTCAGTTATTTCTTTAACACAAACCTTGCCATTTTTTAAGTGACTATTTATAGATTTGATGAAATATTGCCTCTGAATATGCGTCAATCCCCTGACCTGTTGTGTGCTTGTTAAAACGCTCAATACACGCCATTTGTATGCAATAGACGCGACGTTGTACATGCTGCATAATTTTCGCGCTCTTTTTAATTGAGAAAAAGATTCGACACAAAATAAATTTGCACTGCTAATTTGAAGCAAAAATATTTAACGTTGCGGTAACATTTACATTCGGAAGTGTGTTTCGGATTAAAAACGCGTTAACATCGACTTACGGTTATGGGTTTCGGATTACAAATTTAATTATTCCCATTTGAGATTTCAACAAATATTAACCGTTGCGTTATAAATTCAACGATAATTTGTTTACACACTTTACGAGTCGAATAAATGTTTTGACGGAATTATGCATGAAATTCACGTTGTCCACGAGGATCACGGCCGGTTGCCATCATCAGTCTTCTAACTATCGATTATCGGACGAAACATTTACAAGTGTGCGTAATTAATTCAACGAAAATTTGTTAAAGCGCATTACGTGTCGAATAAATGTCAGAAAAACGAGGTGAATCAGTTCTATAAATGGACATGTTGAAATAAACATGTACTGGAATTAAATAAATTGTTATCACATAATCGTAACCGCTATAATAATTAATTGTTTACCACTTGCAATTAATTTCTCGTATTAATTATGAGTCATAGGTAACACTTGTTTACAGTAAAAAGGTGTGATGATGATGCCCGAAACCGTCTTTAATGTTCTGTACTGTACTAATTACCGGTTTTATATTACTCAAATGGTACAACTACTTGCTAATCAAGCTGCGATAAACTCTTACTTCATGCCCGACGTCAATAAACAATAATGGTCGATAGTTAACCCCGCCCTCATAAGCATTCGCGTAACCGATTGGACGATGAACTTCACAGTTTGACGACTGGAAAGTTACCAGATACATCCTTGTCAGCATTTAAATGACCGTGTAATGTGGCTAGAATAATCGATACGCGCGTCATGCTATTCTCTTATCAGTGGATTATCCATTACCCCATGTGGTGTTTATGGCGATTACTTGTGAAAGTAGATACCGAGTGCTCTTTTAAAACAGGGAATATTGATACACTGATAGGGAAACCTTGATTTATTTGGACATTCTCCACTTTCTTTTACTGATCGGAAAATTTCAAGCGCCCCGGGGACTCTGATTTCGAAATTCAAGCGCCCCGGTAAGGGGCGCTTAAATGGCCTGGGGAAGACCCTGGTCGTACATTACAAACACATGATATATGGAGATGCATGGTCAAACTATGTCATCAATTAACCTTTGACTGAAAATTAGCAATTATGTTGGTAGGAAAAATCGCATTCAAAGTGGCTGTAAATTGGTAACTTCAACTTCGTACTGTCAACAATCATGCTTGATAATGACTGACAGGCGCTTGTCTGGAAAACAGTGTGTTAGTTTTTTTAAATTATGTGCAAAGAATGGGTTAATTTATCAAGTAATCAACTCATAATGTTTCCGTTCAATGTGTCATTCTATATTTACCTTGATTTACCTTGATCTTCGGGCCGTAATATTAGACAAAGTCTATCGTGGCCCCTCTTCTTTAAAATGTTATACGCGACATAGTGCGCTACACAGTTGATTTAAATTTTTTCTTATTCCAGTTCTCTTTGTTCAAATTCGATTTGAACACATTCAGGGATGTTGAAGAGACAGTTTCTTCTGAAAGGGCATTCCACATGTTCACTGTCCTAGCTCCAAATGAATTTAGCTTTACATTATGATGACACTTTTTTTTAATGAATTTTAGGTGATGACCTCTCAAGTCCCCTTGAGCCAAGTTAAATATATTGCTCCATTTTAGGTCGTCCAATCCGTAAATAGACTTATACAGAGTAATCATATCACTCCTATCTCTTCCGTACTCCAGAGTTGGTAGACCAAGGAATTTTAATCTTTCTTCATATGGGAGGGTAGAACATGCAGGAACCAGTCGTGTAGCTCTCCTCTGAACATCCTCAATCTTTTTAATGTCCTTTTTAAGATATGGCGACCAAACATTTGATCCATATTCAAGAATAGGCCTAACTAATGATTTATAGAGAGGAAGCAACATTTCCGTTTCCATGTATTCGAAAGATCTGTGAATAAGTCCTAGTATTCTCTGTGCCTTAGAAGTAATGTTTGATATGTGCTCTCCAAAATCTAAATTTTCATTGAAAGTCACTCCAAGGTCCTTCTCAGATTGTGCCGAGTCCAGGTGTATGAAATTTCCATCTTTATCGAGCATTGAATACCTATGCCTTTCATTAGTAGATCCTATATGCATGACTTTGCATTTTTTGGCATTGAAAGAAAGCTTCCATTTCGAACTCCAGTCACACAGGTTGTCCAGATCTTGCTGCAATTCATCACATTGAGTAGTGGTATTAACATTTGAGTAAATCTTGGTATCATCCGCAAAAATTTTGACTATTCCATTGACAACATCTGGCAGGTCATTTATAAAGCAAAGAAAAAGTACAGGACCCAGAACGCTTCCTTGTGGAACTCCGCTTATGACTTTAGACCAATTGGACATTGCTGGGCCTATCCTTACACATTGAGATCGTGCTGTTAGAAAATTCTCAATCCAATTTAGGGTAACACCATGCACACCCAGACAATTTAGTTTAAATAAAAGCCTATCATGTGCCACGCTGTCAAAGGCTTTGCTGAAATCTAGATAAATAACATCTATAGGGGATCCTTCATCAACACTATGCAAGCACAGTAGTAAGGTCTTTTAGTTTATCATTTAATACTGGGTGTTATTCGATTAATATAGTGTTCTAATGACAATTTGCTTTAAGTTAATTTTACAGAATACCGTTCATAACCTCATCTCGGTAACTAGCCGGTAAGCAACTCCGAAGTTTCGCCGTTGCGGTGACTTCGGCATTATCCGTTTATCATGATGAAGCAACACTTAAAATGAAACAGATTTTAAAAAACTCAAACAAACCTTTGACTCGAGCTGACTTTGTTTCAAATTTAGTAAGCATGTTGCCTACTGAACCTGTTGCACGAACTAATCGTTGTAAATATGTAGTTTTTACGTGTACGAATGGCTGACAAGAGTGAATACAACTCACTTCCGGTTTGACGTGTAAAAACCCGAAAGAGAATATACGAAGGCAAGAGACAGCTAAACATAAAGTGAAACTACAGCTTCGCCAGTAGGAGAGCAGCATTGGAAAACAAAGCGGTCTTTTATTAATGTTAAGGAAACAATTGCCAAATGGTAGACACACAAACAAACGTTCTAGACATTACATATAGGACAATGTACATAGCAAACGCACAAACATTAACAGCACTCTGGTCACCACATTCAAAGATCTATAGGTCTTTGCCACACTGGAACAGAAAGGCACTGACGGGTGAAATCGTTTTTGTTGAAGCTGCAAACTCACAGTAGGCATAGAATGATTCATATAACATTTAAGTATGCGTAAAAATTACCCTCAGTGCATCACATTTTAAATTATATAAAAATTAAAAAATGCATTTCTATGTAATAATCATTAAAATTCTCAGGTCCAGACAACATCAAACCTCTTGTTCTAAAAGAATTAAGTTGACAAATTTCTCCAATAGTAACACTCCTTTTTCAGAAATCATTGGACACCGGAATTCTCCCGAAAGTATGGACATCTGCAAATGCAATACCGCTGTTCAAGAAAGGGAACAAAGAAGACCCAGCAAATTACATGTATTTTATGTAAATCTTTAGAACATATAGTTTATTCTAATCTTTCAGCTCATTTCAATAAATATAAAATACTTTAATTATGACTTACAGCATGGTTTCAGAGAAAAGCGTTCCTGCGAAACACAACTTCTACAACTCATTGATTACCTGGCACGAAATATGACATCTGGAAAACAAACTGATCTACTATTGCTTGATTTCAGCAAAGCGTTCGACAAAGTGAACCATCTTAAACTGCTTGTCAAATTACAGGAACATGGTGTGGATAAAGATACTTGCTCGTGGATCAAATCATTCCTTATAGGTCGCACTCAACGGGTTGCTCTAGATGGAGAACTATCATCCGAGGTACCAGTGACATCCGGGGTACCACAAGGGTCTGTGCTTAGTCCGTTACATTTTCTTCTCTACATAAACGACTTACCTAAGTCTATTACCTCTCAAGTTCGCTTATTTGCGGATGACACTGCCGTATACCTAACAATCAACAATATGCATGACTGCCACACTCTACAAGAAGATCTAGATAAACTAATGAAATGGGAACATCTTTGGGACATGGAGTTCAACCCAAGTAAATGTCAAGTTTTAAACATAACCAGAAAAAAATCAAAATTCTCTTTTAATAACAGGCTCCATGGACAAATATTAGAAACTGTTGACAATGCAAAATACTAAGGTGTGGACATTTCAAAAGACCTTTCATGGAACACCCATATAAATAGAATTATAAATAACGCTAATAAATCTCTTGGTTTTCTCCGCAGGAACATACAGACGAGAAATTCCAACATTCGCCGGCTCGCATACAAGACCATGGTTAGACCACAGGTTGAATATGCTTCTTCCGTATGAAGCCCTCACACATTACAAAATACAAAAAAATTGAAAACGTACAGCGCCGAACAGTCCGCTGGGTCAAACATAACTATTCCCCGTATGACAGTGTCACCTCCATGCAACAGGAACTTGGTTGGCAGGCCCTGCAAGAAAGACGAAATAACACTACAATAATAATGTTTTTCAAAATTGTTCAAGGTTTAGTGGCTGTGCCTCTACCATCATATATCGAGCGACCCACCATATTCACTCGGCACATGCATTCCATCTCCTACTGACAGATCCATACTACTGCAAATTATTATAAGTTTTCATTTTTTTCCATGTGCTATTGTGATGCGGAACAACCTCCCCGCCACTACAGTTTTATATCCTGATCTTGAAGGGTTTAAGCAGTCCCTGCCTTTCCCTTCTGCCACTTGAACTCTGGGAGACATGTTTTATCAGTTTTTAACCTTAAATCACTTCACCTTGTAATAAATCTAACATACTTTTAACATTCTCACTTTTTCACTTTTAACACTTTTACCTGCACCGACTGAGCACCTGTCGATAATAGCCGAAAGGGGAGTTAGACAGTATATATAGATAGATAGATAGATAGATAGATAGATAGATAGATAGATGGATGGATGGATGGATGGATGGATGGATGGATGGATGGATGGATGGATGGATGGATGGATGGATGGATGGATGGATGGATGGATGGATGGATGGATGGATGGATGGATGGATGGATGGATGGATGGATGGATGGATGGATGGATGGATGGATGGATGGATGGATGGATGGATGGATGGAATTAATAAACACATACCGAAAAGAGGGTCCTGTCGGTTGAGTGTAAAAATGTGGTAAAAATGCCCGAATTTAATAGGATGTTGGCAGACGAGGTAGATAAGATAATTTACATTGATTTGTCTAATTCTTACAATTTTCACTCGGAAACTTTTTTCGAAGAGCTTCTTCTAGCACCATTTTGATTGATTTTTGTTAAGACCATTTTTATTGGGAAAAAACGTTCTTAGAAAATAAAAAATAAAATTATATCGTTTGTAAAACAATTCTTTTTTGGGGAAAAGCTTTTACTATACAGAGGGGGTAATCACGTGATAGTCAAGATGGCGACGTCTATGCCGGGGCAGATTTTTCGCCGTTTTTTACCCTTAATTACCTGTATTGATTTTTCAAATACCGCTCACTTTCCAGCCATATCAGCAAGAATGTTACTAGCATTTATTTCGTAATAATATTCGCTTTATATCTCGACTTTCCTCGCTGCGAAATTTCTTAGCGGGATGAACTAATTACAGCAAATTTTCACTAATAGAATTTGCGGGGAGTAAACAGTGGCTGATTCAGGATTTCTGGTTAGGGGGGGGGGGGGGGGGGTATTGAAAGATTTGCTGGGGGTTAAGGGGGGGGGGGGATATTGAAAGATTTGCTGGGGGTTAAGGGGGGGGGTATTGAAAGATTTGCTGGGGGTTAAGGGGGCCGCTAAGGAACCTTGTTGGTGCAGGGCAAAGCCCTGCGAGGCCCTCCGTAAGGTCCACGATTTTAGTGATTTTGCAGGCTTTGGCAACCACTTCTCAAGCATGACACACATAATATACTTTCATCAAAGAACCGCCTATGGTACAGTCGAGATATAAAGCGTATTTTAATACGAAATAAACGCTTATCACCTTTTTACTGATATGGCTGGATATTGAGCGTCCTTTAAAATCAAACAAAAGCAATGAAGGATATAAAACGGAGAAAATAACTGTCTTGGCATGGACGTTGCCGTCTTGGCTATCACTTGATTACCCCGTCAGTTATAGTTATTATGTTAAGGTTGGGCGGATAAACGTGCCGCAGTGGTAAGCGCATCCGCTGACAGATCCGTGCATCACGGGTTCGAATACCGGCGATGTACGTTTTTTTTTTAACTTTTTTTTTCTTACTATAAAAATAAGTTCAGTCTATTAAAACTATTAAAGATGTGTAAGCAATCATATCTAATGGCATGTTAAAAAAGTGACAAAATATGTTAACAATTCCCTGAAAACGTGGATGGGGACGAGATTTTGATTAAATCATCGTAGTTCCACTTGTTTAATTCCTATATGCAATCATTCCAATAAATATGTTCCTTACTTTTTTGCTATTTTTTGCATACTCAGTTATGTGTGTTATTCACAAAGTGAATACTAGTACTGTCGTTTTTGATTTTGAAATAACCTACTTTTTCAATGTATTATTAATTGGGTACGATACTTTAAATAGTTTAAACAGATAGATAGTTGTCTTGTTTCTTGCAGAAGAGTGTCGAGGGCTGTAATATCGTTAAACTGTGTGACGGCAAATATTTAACCTTGCGATTTTAAAACTGCAGCATTTGTGCTAAAAAATATAGCGTGTATGTCATATTTTACGTATGTAACGAAGTCGGTAAATATATATATATATATATATATATATATATATATATATATATATATATATATATATATATATATATATATATATATATATATATATATATATATATATATATATATATATATATAACAACAAGACAACAACAACAACAACGAATTGTTCCTTTCTCATTAAGGAAAAAGAAGCGATCGTAACAGTATAATTAATAGTAACAAAGCAAGAAAAACAAATATATATATTTGGCTTTAGCGTTCGAATGAAAAGGTCGTTATGTCTCGTAAACAGTAATGATGTCATGATAACGTTAATACAAACAAGAGCATAAACGTCTAGCCAATTCGAAATAACATTAACACCCGGGAAATTACATGCTCGCAAAATACCAACCTCCATTGATACATATTTCTGATTTTCCGATTGATTTAGGATGACTTGCAATATTTCACCACTTCTTGTTTCATTTATGTGTACTTATTCTAAAAAAAGAATTTCTTTTTGATAGCCTTTATGATTTTCATTCAGTCAACAGCGTTCCTTTAACATTTATTTCAGCAGAAACTTCCCGATATCTTGCCAATTGACTTTCAATGCCGTCGGCGCTCTCGTTTACGTATGAAATATCGTCAATATCTGTCATTTCTATACCATCAATTAATATTAAGGTAGATTAAGTATCTTAGCCATTTTATCAAAATGGAGGCCATGCCACAATTTTATGCATTTCAATTTACAGATCTTTGAGCAAACAATAGCATGTGTTTACTATAATTAGTTATCAATCCGAAGCTAAGCCTATGACGTATGCATAGGAAACGTTTAACGTTTAAAAACCGGCGAAAACCATCGTTTTTTTTTAAAAACCATTACGACTTAAAAACGTATTTTGACGCATTTGTTGTCCATAAGAAAGTAAAATTTAATTAAAGACATTTCGTACTAGATTTAAGTTTAAAAGGCTTCATTTCCAAGTCGCCAACCCTTAGATACTGATGAGCAGCAAAAAGCATAAAACCTGAACAGACTGCGAGTCACTCGTAGGCTTTTCTGGTTTTATGTTGGTTTCAAAAGCCATTTTCTTGTTGATTCTGATGAGGAAAGTGTTAAAGAAAAAGCTTGTCAAATAAGATTCAATTTAATTACCTTCGCTTCATATATCCCTTTAATTGTGATGAATTATACGTATCATAATGTAGATAGTTTTCGTAACATAATGAGATTGAAGAAACTTAAAAGAATGTTTAAATGTTTGAGTAATGAATTTATATTATTTTTCCTATATACAGCTAAGGTTCTGTATTAACAATTTGGCGACAAAGCACTAAACAATTTTCATGTTCGATTGCTATTATATAACGAAAATGATATACATCTAACCGCGTCACGTACGTCTTTACAATTTATTTGAATATATTATTGTATACCATTTTATATAGCATCGGACCTTAATTTCACCGTAGCATAACATATACAGCAAGGATGGATTTTCCACACTCAATTATGAATATACAATGACATGCAGAAATCGTTTCGATCTTTATTTTATACTAGTTTTAGTTAGTTTTGTTCATTCAAAATTTATTAATCCAATATTCCTATACCACTAGTATTAGAGAATGAAGCTAAACGTATTGCGAACTTGACTGTTAATTCAGGGAATTTAGGACAAAATGATTGAAAACTGAGCTTGGGTCCGTATTTACCAAACCATTCTTACAATTAAGAATAAAAGAATTCGTAGACTTACTAAATAAAAATACTTGCAAGTGTGCATATATATACTGGCTAAATTGTTGCCTGTTCCACGAACATCTTATTCTAAATGAAGAGTGAAATTTTTATAAGAGTAAATTTAAATGCTTAACTTCTCTTTCAAGTAGTTTTAGAATAAAAGAGATCTTTATTTTTAGAATTTAGTCTAAGAACAGGTTGTTGGTGAATACACGTCCTGGACGATCATAAAAGGTTGTGGTCTGTACACACAAATAAGAAGAGGAAACAGACAATGTTTAATGCGTAATGGTTGGGATCCATTACATATTTCAATGTCAAATGTTAACGAAGTCGATACAGTACGTTGAGACTTTGTCAATCCTTCATTCAAGGAAGATTTGTTGACAGGCATATCAATGCGTAAATGTCAGACTTTGTTTTCGTTTAATTACCAAACAACCAGTAAAGGTAAAAAATGGCTTACAGTGAACAACCCCTTAAAGGAAAACTTTATTAAAATACATTTTTTTTGTTGAATTAATTTAATCTTCACCTTACTTGGTCTGTTTAAAAATATTACGGATTATTTTTGACATTTTTGAAATACAATTTTTAAGTTTTAAATCAATTGAATTTTCAATTTACTTGATATGTTTAAAAATATTATGGATTTTTTTTCAGTCACAATAATGATTATCCTGGTACTCAACAAAACAGCGTGCATCGCAGCTGGTTAACACGGCATTTTTACCTTAGTATAATACAATTATAAGAAGTGAATATCTTATGATACCTATTCAATACGTGAATGTTGTTTTTTTTTGGTTTAAACATATTTATTCAAGAATGTGCTTTACAACATAAGTTACTAAAGTTTATATATGATCATTTCACGGACAATTTTTATTGAGTTTAAACATCACATTTGAGTAAATATATACACTAGTTTAATGATTTGTATCTGATAAAGATAAATTCTATAAAGTATGTACATGGAGTATTTAAACATTCTTTAATATAATATGATATGATATGTATCATGAATCTCGCACAAGGCAGTCCATTTTTATTGTTTTATTGTTTAATAATTGTTTTCAATCATTCAAAATATAGAAATTCCAAAGTTAAAAATAATCAAACAAAATATAGAACTACACAATCTTTAAAGAAGTTTTTCTAATTTATATCACGTGATATGCTTGAAGAAAAAAAAAGCAGTATACAACTCTTTCACCGTAATTTTGACACTGTTTCAGTATACCTTTTTTAATCCATTGTTTTTCTGATTGCTTATTAAAATGTATTGGACAAACTTGTTTGATCTGCATTGCGTCACAAACAATAGCTGTATACCGGTAACAGTTTTCAATACATTGTGCGTCAGTGGCAACATAGAAATCAAACCAGCGAATAACAACAGAATTAATAGGATCAAATTTTCACAAAGGATTTGTTTTTTTATTGGTTTGATTACCAATACACAGGTAACCACAAGTATAAATAAACTACTGTCATTAAACATATTTTATCAGAATTTATTGCGAACATTTCAGTAAGGCTAATTGCGTGCGTATATTTTGTTTGAAGAAAAAACATCTTTTCAGTGTGACTTTGCAGACTTGAAGAGCAGAGATGGGATGTATTACAACAATTGGACGAGTCGTTCTCGTGGTGCTAAACATCGTATTCTTCGTAAGTTAGTTTATTAAGATTTGCGATTAGTTATAATACATGCTATTGAATCGCTTGTAACTTTAAATATTCGCAGTATACAAAGACCTATGTATTTTATAGGTCTTTGCACTATATTTTTTAATAATTATCAAGGTAAACGTGTTGAATGTTGGACCTTACATGGATAAACAAATATTAAACTATACCGGAAGATTGTTCAAGTTATATACACTTATTTAAAAAAGGACAGTATATTAGTGTTTAGTTTTTAATATTATGCTACAAGTTTGATCCATGATGAAATTAAATGTGTTTTATGTCATGTGCGGCCATTGGAGCTCCCTACCAGCGTGCGCATACACGCAGTCTGGTCACGAGCTACACTTTTCGTTAATTAGACCGCGAAATATTGCGTGACTTTATTGCGGACAGCATTGGTAAAGACCAGGCTTGTCTACGTATACGCTGGCCGGAATTCGCATACAACCTTATTTTTCATTTCCGCTCAAATTATTTCGGCATTTACTTATAAGTGTATATCGATGCACTATTTTATACATGTAATAGTGTTGAAAACAGCAACCAACTTTGCATTGATTTCAAAGCAACTGTTACCGTACGGTTTTACACTAGTATTTTTGCGAATGTTATATTGATCAATGTCGAGACAATACTATTATAGTTCGACAGTTTATTTGTGAATTTATTTCGGCAGATTCGTTTACCTTTTCACAAAATTGTTCATATTTATATTTTAAAGAAACAACTATAAGTTAAACGCTACTAAAGTTTAATATGGTAAACTTTACAAATAGCTTTCCAAAAAAATGCCAATTTTAGAATAGGCCAAAACTATTGCATATTTAAATGCTTCTCAAAATATTGATAAACATTATGCTATGTCTGATAAACTGTCATTATCGGTAATTTGACATATTGTATTTGCCACAGTTGAATTGTTTTTGCTTGTACATAATATTCTACACATGTATTGAAGAAATTATAGTCATAATATTTCCTAACATACATTAATCCGTTACTTACATAAAGCCGCTTGTATATTTTGATTGGCGTGTTTGCAAACAATTATTTTTAATCTCCTTTATTGTATAACATCATCCGCAATATGCAAAATTGATATTTGAACCGTTAAATCATGGTGTGGCAAAACAGTGTCAGACGCATAGGCTTCAGTTCATTGATTTATCATGTTCACTGTCTTATATATGCCTTTTAGAGACCAAACGTCGGTGCGTTTTCATAACTAAAATATATTTCTCATAATTTGCATAAACATCCGCTCTATCTCCCCCGTAACCCTTGAAAAATTGACCAAAAATTAGATTTAAACGAGGAGAAATCCATATATATACTTTTATTCCTCCATGATGATATACAAGATACGAAGATCGAAACACAATATAACTATAAATAAGCAAGGGTGCAGGTAAATATGAACAAACGATATGCATGGATGTTAACAACAACATCAGCAAAAAAGAGAGAAAATATAAACATTATTATTTAGTAAAATCTCGATGCTTTGTTATTTTTGTTTTTTAACAGAGTCTCCAGGTTGTCCCATCTAGGAGGCAATAGCGAAATTCTAGTCAGGCGCCAGGAGTATCGTGTTATCTTTATCATTATGTTAAGTTGGAAAATTATATAACCAGCCAATCTCGAGCCTAGCACCGAAACACGAAATTGCTAAACAGACGATTCATGGCTGTAAGAACAAATTATCTAATTGTACTGTATAATATATAATGTATATATATATACACATATATACATAAAACACACACATACATATTTACTCGCGCAAGGTAATCATTTAGAGAGTTCCCTACTGTGAAAACATTTTGCATACTAGTGATGAAAGTCTTGTATGAATGAAGTTGTCATAGTTTATGTCAAGAAACACCCGAAGAATATAATTGCACTGCTCAGAAAGACTAGAGCGACACATCTGGTTGAAACCACTAAGACCATTGGTGTCCATTATGGTATTCCATTACTGTTCACGAGTGTTTGAATTCGCATTACAGAGCAGAATACGATGGTGCACTATATTTGAATTCAATCCATTACAACGTGCACATGTATTTAAGTACACGGGCATAGTAAGTCGCCCAATTACTCGCTCTGTCTTGCTATATAGAGAGGAGAGTTCAGGATTATTTCTGGCTATATTCCATAAAGAACACACTCCGTCGGATCGTAATATTGTTGAGCCAAGAAAGGGGGGTACTTCACCAAACACGCTTGCAGCAGATATCTTTGCATTTCTGTCTGTGATGCATAGACTAGTATTCGACTTTATAGTATTTATGCATCATCTAATTAAACTTATGTGTAGTACTTTATTTGTTTGATCTCTTTATCATCTTCTATATTACACCAACATCCGTCCCACCGCCCGACCCCACCCTTGAAACATTGATCAAAAATAAACTGTTGATTTCAGAATGAACAGACTTCGTAACAGGGTTTTTGTTTGCAAAAAGAATTTATCATTATGTCAATGTGTATATGATGTGTACATACACAAAATCACATCTTGGCGCTTTTTTTTGTCTGTCTTTGCATTTCCGTCAGTCTGCCTGTCTGCATTAACTAGTGTTCGACTGAATGGCTTTTATACATCGTCTAATTAAACTAATTAGCTGTACAATATAAGTTTGATCACTTTTCATCGACATCTGCAAAATAGTAACGCCTCACAATATCAATCGTTGCTTCGATATTACGTCATTCACGGTCTCGGTATAAGGCTGACGTCACCACATATGGTACTTAGTAACAATCTCTCTATGATTTTATTTCAGCTGCTGGGATTGTCGTTGATCGTTCTGGGGCTCGTACTCAGGTTTGGCGAGTCTCTGTACAAGCCTGTGCTGGAGGTGGGTTTGCTGAAAGTACAACAGGCTTTAGAGGACACCAACCTCGCAAACTTTGACGTCAACAGTATCAATCTAGGGGAGGTAATAAGTGACTTTCTTATTATTTCACCGATCTTTATTTGCTTTATTAAGTTACGGTTTTATTTTTCGGTATTTCACCAACAAAATTTCTTCTGATTATTTTCTGATTAAAGCTTACATTAATAGTGGAATTCTATTGATAATTAGAAACGCACTGTAAAATCAAGTCACGGTATTAAAAGCAACGTCCTAACGATATTTTTGTCGTTGCCTAGGTAATGGTGGGTATGTCTATCGGCGTGATATTGGGCGGTTTATTTCTGACGGCCATTGCTGTTTGCGGATGGTGCGGTGCGTGTTACAAAGTCAAGTGCTTCTTATACATAGTAAGTTCTCCAACACCCACATGCATGTTTGAACATTCTTGTGCAACGCATGTTCTCAAATATCAAAATGTATGTTTGTTTATTTGTGTAGACGATCAGTTATTAAAGACCTAAATGTATGTTTGTATATTCCTATTAACATTCAGTTCCAAAAAACTAATGTAAATCCCTGTATATAATAAGTAATTAAAACTCCCAAATGCTTGTTTGACATAAGACATGTATTAAGAGCGACAATGTTGAGCAAACTACCTTTGGAGCGGGGGGGGGGGGGGCTAAACATTCTACATTCATAGTATAATACATAAATACAGGATTCATATTAAATCATGTTAGACCATTAAAGGGGGCTTTTCACGTTTGGGAAAATTTTCGTTTTAGTTGTGATATTTGTGAGGAAACAGTAATACTGAACATTTACCATGCTCTATAACAGCCATTATATGCATCTTTTGACGATGTAAAAACCTAAAATTATAAAACGTTCCAAAGCGAAACGAATTAATAATTTGGAGAGTTCTGTTGTTGTCGTTATATTTTGTGAAACTATATGGATTGCTTATATAAAGTATAAAATACTTCCGTAACTATATCCGGAAGGATGGCCGAATGGTCGGAGACTTTTTACGACTGGACTCCAGGGTCAGTGGTTCGAGCCCTGCTAAGGGTTACCTTTTTCTTTTTTTAATTGAATTTTTATTTTTTACTGGAGCTTTTTATGTCAAATGTTTACATTTTTCAATATAAAGCATTTAATGACAAACTTAAAACAAGGCTATTGTCAAGCAATATGGTCCCCTGGCTCCACCATTGTCAGAAATTCCACCATTTTCAGAATATTTCTTTTTTTTTTGGTTACCATAGCAACCACAATTTTTGACGCAGGAACAAAATGAAATGACGTGCATAATGTCAAAATATGAAAAACTTTAAAAGTTATCACAGGATCCAGAAAAGTGTGACAGACTCACAGACGCACAAAGCGCAAACCATAGGTCCCCTCCGACGAAACCGGTAGGGGACAAAAATGCCAAAATCTGTGAAAAGGCCCCTTTAATACATTGTTATGCAGAGTTTACCGGGCTGGATTATTGTACTCGTGAACTTTGTATTTTTGGAAAACTATAGTAAATTTCTTCTATACGTAAACTGCATCATGCAGTGTTTGCTGCCTGACTATATGAATTATGATTGTGTTACATGCTTAATTAATTATCGATATTGTATTTTCAGTACACTGCAGTCATCGTCGTTTTCATGTTAACAGAAATTCTCGCAATCGGATTGCTGTATGGCAAACCGGATCTGGTAAGTCGACCCCCCCCCCCCCCACTAAATCATTTATGTAGTTTCTGATTTCATGTTATAATTTAACTTCGTGGATGCATTTCAGGCTTTGTCTCCACATTTGGTATCTGTTTTTTCAACATCGTTTTCCTATTTTCTGATTGTTTACCTGTATATTACGTGTATATTCAAAACTTGTTTTCGCACAGTCCGTATAAATATATGTAGTGTTAATTTTTTTAATCGTTTTCGTATATTCTGTTTTGATTGATAATTGTACTTTCGGAACTCGTATTCGTAGTTTAACAATTTTTTTGTCTATTCCTGGTCACAGGTGAAGAGCCCCGTGAAGTCGTCCATGTCAAAATATAAAGGTATCGAGTCCTCTGAAGTGTACTCACTTGGCTGGAACGTCGTCATGGTCCAGGTATGACAGTGTTTTTGTGTGTGTTAAAAATCGGATCCGGTATTCGACCCAATTTCAGATTGAAAACGTATGTATTGTTTTCTTAATGGGCCCTAAACATTCCCATTTGAAGGTTGCAAAAAACAACAACATGATTTACTTTTTTCCATAGATTTCAACATTTTGTTCAATTCCCATCCAGCTATACCAGTACAGCCTTATTAAAAATGATACTGAAAAATCACTTATATTCTCAATCGAACATTTTTAGCAAAACAGCAACAACACTGATTTCCCAATTTTAGTCAATTTTCCTAATTCAAAGGGACCCGGCCCCATTCCCAAAAATGGTAAAAAAACACTATGAATTAAAAAAACGAAACCTTTCTCATTCAAATAAAATAACTAAAATAAGAAGGTCAAGTACTATTAAGTTCTGCCTTTCTTTTTAACATAAGTCCGTAAATGGAAATGTTCACATATTGACGACTCGGTTGCAGGTTCGAAAAATAAAAGAAAGGTAAGGTATAACAGGTGATTACATCTTATAAATTACGGGAGATAACCCACAATATAATTTAAATTTTATGTAAAAACGAAATTTCTTATATACCGCTTTTAATACTGTCATTTTTCCACAGTTCAAATGCTGCGGTGTTGACAGCTACAAAGACTTCGATTTTACGGGCGAGTGGGTACAGCCTGTGGTTGGTGTGACGTTAGAGACGCCAATAGCGTGCTGCAAGACGCTGCCAACTGGAGCGACGTTGGCGGATTTTGCGTGCGCGACTTCATATGACGAGACCCTCAGCAACGGAATGACGGTAAAGACTAATATGTGTATTGTAATAATATATTTGTATCAATGTAACTTTAAATGTAAAGAAATATATAGAAACAAGCACGTGCATTTTTTTATTATCACATCAACGCTAAAGTCGGAAATCTTATACATTTTGCGTATCGTTTACGATGTCAATCAAGTTATTTACCATAATAACATTCACTGTTGCAAGTATCATCATTAACAACAACATCAAAAACTGAACGCAATTATTGAATGAACACTTCTAAGAAATGTAATTTAAGAAGGATCCGGTATTTTCAGGGCTGTTACTCGGAGATATGGAGTCGCTCGTTCGGCAAAACGGCTGTTGTTGTACCCGTGCTAGTGGTGTGTGGCCTTATTCAGGTAATGTCTAGTGCGCGGCTCTAATATTTGCGGGGTAGAAACATATTTTCGAACATCAATTTTTCTTTAAAAACATTTTTTAAAGGTCTGAGACTCTTACGAAAATATGCCTGTACTATTCATATATTCAATATGTATACTGCATATTTCTGTTCGGCTCAATACAGAAAGATATTTAACTGAATACTTCGTTAAACCATGTAACTTTTTTCATATAAGAGTATATGTGACTTTAAAATAATGAAATTAATTGGTAACCTATGTATTGTGTTACATCAGTTATAAAGGAAAAATGCGAGAAAAACTGGGTATAACATCGAAACTTAAAAAAAATGTTCGAAAGAGATTCGCACTACCCTAACCCGCGGCCCCAAAATTCCGTTTCTTATTATTGCACACTTTCATGCTTTGCCTCTTAATTCTTCGAAAGGGACACCTATGTAGCTTAGGCATCAATCCTTTAAATGATTGATGGTACACATGCAACATGGCGACGTTCTTCTTAAACCTTGACATAGCAGTGCAGCTATCTCTTAAACATTCAGGATGAAAAAATGCTTCTTGTTCAATATTTATAATATGTATATGTATGTCGAAACCACATAATTAAAATGTATATCTTGTTTTATCATGTACACATCTATATGTATTACATATATGCATGATTATAATAAAATTCCAGGTATTCAACGTAAGTCCAATATATTTTAAAACTATCTTGAACGAATGAAGTTTAGCCGAAGTGTCGTTACCGTTTTGTCTAAATGTATATACATGTAAATGTTGACGATTACTTATTTATTTGTTATCGTAGAACCTTAGCACATTCGAATCTTTACCATGTATACAACGACATCATCCAAACATGTCTCATCCACTGCAATCATTAGCGCTAAGCCTTACTACATGTAATTAACAACGGATTTGCTATTTTCAGATCGCATTCATAGTGTTTGCAATAAGCTTGGCGAAATCTGTCGACGAGGAAAAAGTACGGCCACTGTAACAAGGCATCGCAATGTCGAGGATGTGAGAGTCTGCCAGTTACGAAAAGCATTCACTGAATTCACGTTCCTGTGTACATGTAAATAAAATAGTTTGTCTACGAAAGTATACTGATTTTTAAATTATTATAAACTTGTGGGAAATCGGTATGCAAATCTGTGTTATAAGTTAGAATTGAAGGTTATGCCCACATTATATTTGGGTTAAACAGTTATTGATTGACAATTCCCAACTGGTTAATTAATAAATTCTGCAATAGAACTGTGTAGACTGCAATAGAAAGGTGTAAAAAGTCATTATTGTCGACACCAGTCCGATGTCTTGCTACACGGTACTTAGATCAGCGTCGACTTTGGTTGTTCTTTAGCTAGAGTCGAATCGGGCACGATCGCAACCTCCAAATTTGACTGGAACCAGCATGGCTGGCAATCTCCACGCAGAGTTGTCGTTCCATGCTCTCTATACATTTTGATCCAGCTATGATGGTTCCAGTCAAATCTCTGCGCGGAGGTTGCATAGCTGGATCAAAATGTAAGTGAAAGCATGGGACGACAACTCTGCGTGGAGATTGGACCGATCGATGTGCAAATGCGGAATTCTGTGCTGTTAATTAACAGAACATTTCAGAATTAGTATAGGATCAATTTTAGACCTTAAGAACAATGGTTCAAATACACTAAATTGGTAGATCGATGAAAAAGGGTTACATTGCACTAGATAAACAAGAACTCAGTAATCCGAGTTAAAATAAATTACGATTTCTTTCAAATACAGTTTTATGTATAGGCCTCCGGCGAAACATATACATATATGTTGGTTAACATGTAAACATATAATCGATTGGTATATTATGCTTAACAATTGCATAATCAGTAAACAACTTATTAATCGTAAATTTGGTCAAAATAACTATTACAAACAACACAATTAAGTCCATGTATTATTCTGCATGTTTTATGTTTTCACTTTTCCTCCAAAACGTTGTAATTTACCGTTGTTTCCTGTAAATGACGTGACTATTATTTCGTTATATAACTTTATTTGCTCATTCTATTCATATATTGTGAAATGTATATTTTCAAATAAACGAAACGAAACGAATACTTGTGCCTTTCTTATTTGATAGTACGACCTCGAAACGTGAACGAAAGTGATATGCATTACATAACATCATGAGCATTCGATTTTCTTGATAAAGATGAAAATTATAATATAAAACCAGGAATATATTATGCCGTCGGAGTTTTGTAAATAATATTAATTACATGCATAATAAAAGTTGAAACCAATTGTTACGCAGTGCGTACACGTAAGAGAAAATAAGAGCAAAATCCAATTACATCGCTGCGCCGTGAACTAGTATATAGATGCACAATTATAAAAGTACGAGACAAGTTGTCTTCATTTCAGTTCAAACAAACCTTGCGTTGTTTTTATTGTAATTTCAGGTAATTTCAAATAAATAGCGTATCTTAACATAAAGGTCTTTTCCACTTCTACCGGTATTTAACTTCACATGACTTAAATTGATTGTTAGAGTATATATATATATATGCTGCAATTGAATCAGGTTAGCGATATTGCTAAACGCATGTTGACAGACCCTGTGGTTTTTAACATTGGATTTGGTAAGACCATAAACTTAAAAAAAAAATCACGCATTTTGTGTGAAAACGCGAGATGTATCAATAAAGAACCGGTACGAGACTTGCAAGGTAGCTTCCTTGTATTTTTTTCATACCCATGTAAACAATCACACTTACAACTGAAGATGGTTTAAAATAGACTTTATTTATTAATTGTATTTTCATTTTATAGCACAAGTCAAATTATTTTTATTCTAAAGCACAAGTAAAATTATGTTAAATCTTAAGTAAGAGGATATGTTATAAAAGCAAAATAAATTCAACGTTATTTACGCGATAAATAGACACATGTTTGAATGAATGTCTGAGAAAACAGTCCAGAAAGTCCATTATGCACTTATTAATAGTGTTATACCGTATTTGATGTAAAGGGAAGTCATTTACAAAGAATGCCACCTTTTTTCTAGAAATGCTTATAGAACATTCATCACAGATGTATCAAAAAATTTCATAACACGCAATACAGTTTCTGACGTTTATTTCCAAACACAATTGGCGCCATGTCAGTTGCAAGTAAACCCGTCTCCGCAAGACCCCACTGACTCGCATATTCCTGGAGAAATATATGTGAACCATTCGTTAAACATGAAATAGTAATGTTTATTGCATGCCACATCGCAAAATATACAATACCAGCATTTTATAGCACGCTGTTCCCTATTTCACGCGTAATACAAACAAATATCGAATATTCTCGTTTGTTAATTAAACATGTTTGAAATAACAATTCGATTGTTAACATTCGCTTCCCGTTATTTCAATGACATAACTAAACATGAAATGTTGAATAAATGAAGGTATCAAATTAAAATGTCCATGTCAGAAAGGTTAAAACATAATTGAAATAGCCAAAAAGCGCAGGTCGGCAAATTTATTCGCTCTTTAACTTCCTTTAATATACTCGATACATGTGCCGCCCTATTAAGGATTGTCGGACCGTATTTGGTACAAAAACGAATATGGTAGATTTGTACCATATTCGGCCGAATATGGTACAAATGTACCATACTCGGACCGAAGATGGTACAATTTTCGACCGAATATGGTACAAACATTGTACCATATTCGGTTGGAATAAGTTTTTCTATGCTCGCCAAAACGTATTTGGTACATACCAAAAAAACTCATAAAAATGAAAATGGCCTACGTATATGGTACATAAATTATGTATTTCTTAATAAATGAAATAGTCTGCCGATGTGTAAACTTTTTTTCAAACTCAAATACATTGTATTAACCTAATATTGGAAGTGACAAAAGTATCATCATCATCATCATCATCATCATCATCATCATCATCATCATCATCATCATCATCATCATCGTCGTCGTCGTCGTCGTCGTCGTCGTCGTCGTAACTAGCAGTAACAGAAACAGCTAACCTAACCACACTTTACATGGATTTTGCTGGTTGTGTAACTGTTGCGGTTGCGCGTCAGATTGGCACGCAGGCGGCCTGGGTTCGATTCCCGGGCGGGCCAGATACTTTCGTGGAGATCATTAATAGCAATTTTCAAATTTTTAAAACTTTTTTTTTCGAAAGTGTATTTTCACCAAAATCCGATTTAAGAGATTTTGAGCTCTTTTAAATGAATATATCTCTCCAAAAATAAGGATGTTTGACTGGCTGCTTTAGACAGGTGTGACTGTATTCCTAAACATTACTTTGTAAAGTTGATTTGTCGTTCCGACGTCATATTGCTGAGAAGCCGACAAAGCTTTGAAGTTTCCGATTTTTTCTTTGATAACGTGCCGCTTTAAAAAGGCGGGAATTTTGCACACGAGTGTTACTCAGAAGTCAGTAACCATATTTGACTTGGCGGTCGGCAAGAAAAGTTGTGATTTTCGACTAGAAAGAATTGAAATCCAAACTTTCTTCAAACTTCAAAAGAATTCTTGACAGTAAGTACTGTACATAATTTTAATTTTCAGTTGTCTTAATATGCATTGATGTTTTAACATGCATTGATTTTTATGTTTTATGCCCCCCCCCCCCTCAGAGTGCATTTGCAGTTGTCCGTCCGTCTATCCAATTGTCCGTGGCATTCCTTCCGGGTGCGTAACTCCTAAACTGCTAAAATATTTAAGCTACAGTCATTTTTTCGAAAGTGTATTTTCCACCAAAATCAGATCGAGCTCCTGTAATCTGTAGATTTGAACATTTTAAATTTTATGGAGTTTATAGGTCTTTGACCTTCGAACCCTGCCTAGTCGTGACTTCTGGTGAGCGACCTAGGCCCCCAGGGCCCTTTCTTTATATCCCTTCCATCCACGTAGCATTGGTTTCTACAGACCGTTTGTCCGTTGACCGCCATAAGTTTGCCCGCTATTTTTCCCCTGAATTTGAATTCGGTTGGATTTCAATGAAACTTTACATGAAGTACTTGCTACTTTCATTGCGCATATTGCCCGGAAGTTCGGATTGTAAATTTTAGCGGAGCTATCAGACGAGTGATTTTAGCTCAGCTCATGTCGTGAGACATTCGTTTTCGACACGCGGTGTTCAATACAAGCTCTATTAACTAATGAAGTATAAATGTATAATAACTTATTATATTATTTCAGATGAAGGAAGCAATTAGGAGAAAAAGGAAGCAATTAGGGTGCTTGCCCAGGTCGAAGTACGACATTATTGTCAGATGTTAAAACGGATCGTTCGATGTCCCTGTGAAGAAACGGACACCTGAAGAGAATAATTGTTTGGCCATGATTAGAAAACGTAAGGACTTCGAGCTTGGTGACCGGGGTTCTTTATTGTGTGGCGGAAAGCAAGTCCTTGTGAAAGAAGATCTTCCTAGATTTGTTGAGAAGATGTTCATGGAAAACAAAGGATGTGGAGCAAGGGTTATTTACAACAAACTGAAAGTAAATTACACGGGGTTCTCGGAACAAGCTATCCTTGAAATACTGTACAATAGCAAGTATTACCATGAGAAGTATCCGAGATTTACAAACAAGCCAAAGCCAAAGACAATTACAGAAGAGGAACCAGGCAAAAGATGGCAGATTGACATAATTAACATGAAAAATCAAAGTGTTAGCTACAAGGGGTCCACATACAGTTATATTCTACAAGTCGTGGACGTTTATTGTAGGTACGTTATGCCAAAACCCCTGAAAACGAAGAGTTCGCGTGAAGTTGCAAAGGCATTAGAGGACGTGTTGATGGTTAGCCTTGCCCCTGACATCATCCAATGTGACAACGGACTGGAATTTAAAGGCCCTAGTATGAAACTTTTGTTGAACAAGTACAACATCAAAATGATCAATAGTAGGCCGTATCATCCTCAATCACAGGGCAAGTGTGAAAGGTCAAACAGTGTTATAAAGGCCAAGATTCTATTTGCAACAAAAAGTAAACGTGGATTTAACTGGGTCGAAGGGCTTCAAGATTTAGCCTATGCCATAAACACAAGTTTCAAACGAGTTCTTGGGGGTCTCACGCCCTTTGAAGCCTACTACGGAAGAAGTCATGTTTTTACCAAAGAACGTCATCGTTCTCGTGAAATAAAGAAAACCATACGGCGAGCAAATAAAAAGGCTTACAGGTCGCTGTTGAAAAACGCAACTTCCCCAAGCAAGTACAAAGTAGGAGAGACAGTATTAATTCGCTATCCCTTTCGAAAATCCAGGGTGCCAACCAAAAGATATGTTATCGAAGGCAAGGTAGAAAAAGTAAAACGAAATGGTGTTTATATCGTGTCATTTCAAGTACCGAACAAACACGAACTTGGATTCGTAAGCAAATCGGTTGGGGTCGAAAACATGACTAGCCTAACTGTTGCGTTAGAGAAACAACGAAAAATTAAAAAACATTCATTAAAACAGAACCGCTCAGAGAAACAAAATCACAGAACTAAGTACTATCATGTTTTAACACACCATGAAAATCTGCAGTTGTTGGATGGGGTGAATATTGCCATGGACCCAAATCCTGATGGAAATTGTCAATTTGCTGCTATATCGCATCAACTTGGTAAAATTGGTATATACAAAGACGTAGATGCTTTACGTAAGGAAGCAGTCCATCACATTGTAGAAAACAGATATTTCTATGAAACTTTTGTCTATGATGAAACATTTGATGAATACGTTAAGAATATGTCTAAGAATGGGACATACGGCGACAACCTCACGCTCATTGCACTTATGAGAGAATATAATTTGCAGTGCCTGGTAGTTTCTACCCGAGGACTAGAACACTCATCAATTGTGTCAGCAGATGGAAAGTTCGATGGTGATGTTGGAACAATTGCATTGGGGTATTTCCCAGAAGGATTTGGCATGCATTACGTTAGTATCCGTATCAATCAACGCGTGTACAAGGACATAATATCACGCTTAGAACAGTCGTATGACAACGGTGACTCTGGCGACAGCGCTGCGTCTGGCGACAACGCTGCGTCAGGCGACAACGCTGCGTCTGGCGACAACGGTGACTCTGGCGACAACGGTGACTCCGGCGACACCGCTGCGTCTGGCGACAACACTGCATCTGGCGACAACGCTGCGTCTGGCGACAACGGTGACTCTTGCGACAACGGTGACTCCGGCGACAACGGTGACTCCAGCGACAACGGTGACTCTGGCGACAACGGTGACTCCGGCGACACCGCTGCGTCTGGCGACAACGCTGCGTCTGGCGACAACGGTGACTCCGGCGACAACGGTGACTCTGGCGACAACGGTGACGTCTCTGTGTGTTCAGCCCTGAAAGAGCTTCAAGATATGATAAACAATAGGAGGGCACAGAAGCGAACGACTTTTCCATTTCTGATGTTACCACTTCACATTCAAGTTGAAATTTTTAAGTTCTGCATACAATCAAACCCGTCAATCCAGTTTGTGTTGGCGAAGGTCGGCAAACCCTTTAGAGATTTAATAAGGTCAATGAGTTTGCAAACACCTAGAATTTACATTCGGCCGGATATTGGACTAGATACTAGTAACAGAAATCCTGTTAGCGTTCGTTTCCTATTAACAAGAGCGGGCAGAAACAGCGGTCTTATTTCGGCAATAAAAGAAATCATCAAGGGGCCAAAATGGGCAAACGCATGGCTGCGTTTGCGTGTTAGTGGAATCGGTTGGTATGATATCATAGATGTCATGTACAGACATTACAGGTGAAATATACATGTATATCGGTGTTTGGAAACCTGTTATGTTATTTTTGTGATTGATGATTATGTTCTTCTACCGGAAATTTGTTGTCATTTGCTCATTTACTGGTAACTTTTTACGAAGCACATTTGGGATATTTTGGCTGCTACTAAAATGAATGTATATATGTATATTATGTCTTGTCAAAATGCTACAGTTGGATTAAAATTTAAATGCTGTTCTATGTTCTTCAATATTACTTTGAAAAATCCTGTCAGTATACCAATAAATGAAAAAAGTACAAGTTTGTTGAATCTCTTGAATGAAACAAATTATAAAATACAAAATGTAAAATGAATATGTGATGATGATGATGACAAAACATTTGTGATGATGATGATGGTAAAAAAATTGTGATGATGATGGTGGTGGTGATGATGATGACAGTGGTTATGATGATTGGGGTTTGATGATTGTGGTGATGATGATGATGATGATGATAATGATGATGATGATGATGATAACAAACGTTTTGGGATGATGATGACAGCGATGTTTATCGGACGATGATGATGGTTATAATGATGATGATAAGTTTTTAGATGATGATGACGGCGATGTTTATCGGCCGACGATGATGATAATGATGATGATGATAACAAAATATTTGTGATGATGATGATGGCGATGTTTATTGGCCGATGATGATGATGATATTCTCATCGTCGTCATCATCATCACAACATCCTCATTATCGACCGAAAACATCGCTGTCATTATCATCACAAAAAAAACTTTTGTGATCACCATTACGATCATGATAATGGATATGATGATGTTGGTTTTGATGGTGATGATGATGGTGGTGTTGGTAAAGATAACAACGATGATGATCATTGGGGTGTTGATAATTGATGTGATGATGATGATGATGATGATGATGATGATGATGATGAGATAACGACGACGATGATGATGATGATGATGATGATGATGATGATGAGATAACGATGATGATGATGATGATGATTACGATGATGAGTGTGTATCATATTCGGAACGAATGTGGTACATTTTTCATCCGAATATGGTACAAGTTTGTACCATATTCGGTCAGGCATTTTACCCCAAAACTGCAGATACGTATATGGTACAATTAGACAGTTGTACCATATTCGGCCGAATATGGTACAAACTTGTACATATTCGTTTTTGTACCAAATACGGTCCGACAAAGGATGTTACATTTAAAAAATCGTCACACTCGCTTTGCAACATACCTTTCCTTGTATTGAAAAGTTAATGTTGGCAGTAAAATAAATACTTATGAAATGAAGAAAATTGTTCACAACCATAAGCTGTAATACATCTGTACAAAAAGAGTTAAGAATCTGACCATAAAATCGTTGAGGTTCGGGCTAACGAAAACAATGAAAAGACAACTTGTATCGGATGCTTAATTACTAGTATATTAATTGTAACATATATCATACTGGTTAAGGGAGACAGTTTTACCAATAATGTTTTATTATTCGAATAAGCGCTGTCGGACCGTATTTGGTACAAAAACGAATATGGTACATTTGTACCATATTCGGCCGAATATGGTACAAATGTACCATACTCGGACCGAAGATGGTACAATTTTCGACCGAATATGGTACAAACATTGTACCATATTCGGTTGGAATAAGTTTTTCTATGCTCGCCAAAACGTATTTGGTACATACCAAAAAAACTCATAAAAAAGAAAATGGCCTACGTATATGGTACATAAATTATGTATTTCTTAATAAATGAAATAGTCTGCCGATGTGTAAACTTTTTTTCAAACTCAAATACATTGTATTAACCTAATATTGGAAGTGACAAAAGTATCATCATCATCATCATCATCATCATCATCATCATCATCATCATCATCATCATCATCATCATCATCATCATCATCATCGTCGTCGTCGTCGTCGTCGTCGTAACTAGCAGTAACAGAAACAGCTAACCTAACCACACTTTAGATGGATTTTGCTGGTTGTGTAACTGTTTCGCCGGCTAGCTCAGTCGGTTGCGCGTCAGGTTGGCACGCAGGCGGCCTGGGTTCGATTCCCGGGCGGGCCAGATACTTTCGTGGAGATCAATAATAGCAATATTCAAATTTTTAAAACTTTTTTTTTCGAAAGTGTATTTCACCAAAATCCGATTTAAGAGATTTTGAGCTCTTTTAAATGAATATATCTCTCCAAAAATAAGGATGTTTGACTGGCTGCTTTAGACAGGTGTGACTGTATTCCTAAACATTACTTTGTAAAGTTGATTTGTCGTTCCGACGTCATATTGCTGAGAAGCCGACAAAGCTTTGAAGTTTCCGATTTTTTCTTTGATAACGTGCCGCTTTAAAAAGGCGGGAATTTTGCACACGAGTCTTACTCAGAAGTCAGTAACCATATTTGACTTGGCGGTCGGCAAGAAAAGTTGTGATTTTCGACTAGAAAGAATTGAAATCCAAACTTTCTTCAAACTTCAAAAGAATTCTTGACAGTAAGTACTGTACATAATTTTAATTTTCAGTTGTCTTAATATGCATTGATGTTTTAACATGCATTGATTTTTATGTTTTATGCCCCCCCCCCCCCCTCAGAGTGCATTTGCAGTTGTCCGTCCGTCTATCCAATTGTCCGTGGCATTCCTTCCGGGTGCGTAACTCCTAAACTGCTAAAATATTTAAGCTACAGTCATTTTTTCAAAAGTGTATTTTCCACCAAAATCAGATCGAGCTCCTGTAATCTGTAGATTTGAACATTTTAAATTTTATGGAGTTTATAGGTCTTTGACCTTCGAACCCTGCCTAGTCGTGACTTCTGGTGAGCGACCTAGGTCCCCAGGGCCCCTTCTTTATATCCCTTCCATCCACGTAGCATTGGTTTCTACAGACCGTTTGTCCGTTGACCGCCATAAGTTTGCCCGCTATTTTTCCCCTGAATTTGAATTCGGTTGGATTTCAATGAAACTTTACATGAAGTACTTGCTACTTTCATTGCGCATATTGCCCGGAAGTTCGGATTGTAAATTTTAGCGGAGCTATCAGACGAGTGATTTTAGCTCAGCTCATGTCGTGAGACATTCGTTTTCGACACGCGGTGTTCAATACAAGCTCTATTAACTAATGAAGTATAAATGTATAATAACTTATTATATTATTTCAGATGAAGGAAGCAATTAGGAGAAAAAGGAAGCAATTAGGGTGCTTGCCCAGGTCGAAGTACGACATTATTGTCAGATGTTTAAACGGATCGTTCGATGTCCCTGTGAAGAAACGGACACCTGAAGAGAATAATTGTTTGGCCATGATTAGAAAACGTAAGGACTTCGAGCTTGGTGACCGGGGTTCTTTATTGTGTGGCGGAAAGCAAGTCCTTGTGAAAGAAGATCTTCCTAGATTTGTTGAGAAGATGTTCATGGAAAACAAAGGATGTGGAGCAAGGGTTATTTACAACAAACTGAAAGTAAATTACACGGGGTTCTCGGAACAAGCTATCCTTGAAATACTGTACAATAGCAAGTATTACCATGAGAAGTATCCGAGATTTACAAACAAGCCAAAGACAATTACAGAAGAGGAACCAGGCAAAAGATGGCAGATTGACATAATTAACATGAAAAATCAAAGTGTTAGCTACAAGGGGTCCACATACAGTTATATTCTACAAGTCGTGGACGTTTATTCTAGGTACGTTATGCCAAAACCCCTGAAAACGAAGAGTTCGCGTGAAGTTGCAAAGGCATTAGAGGACGTGTTGATGGTTAACCTTGCCCCTGACATCATCCAATGTGACAACGGACTGGAATTTAAAGGCCCTAGTATGAAACTTTTGTTGAACAAGTACAACATCAAAATGATCAATAGTAGGCCGTATCATCCTCAATCACAGGGCAAGTGTGAAAGGTCAAACAGTGTTATAAAGGCCAAGATTCTATTTGCAACAAAAAGTAAACGTGGATTTAACTGGGTCGAAGGGCTTCAAGATTTAGCCTATGCCATAAACACAAGTTTCAAACGAGTTCTTGGGGGTCTCACGCCCTTTGAAGCCTACTACGGAAGAAGTCATGTTTTTACCAAAGAACGTCATAGTTCTCGTGAAATAAAGAAAACCATACGGCGAGCAAATAAAAAGGCTTACAGGTCGCTGTTGAAAAACGCAACTTCCCCAAGCAAGTACAAAGTAGGAGAGACAGTATTAATTCGCTATCCCTTTCGAAAATCCAGGGTGCCAACCAAAAGATATGTTATCGAAGGCAAGGTAGAAAAAGTAAAACGAAATGGTGTTTATATCGTGTCATTTCAAGTACCGAACAAACCCGAACTTGGATTCGTAAGCAAATCGGTTGGGGTCGAAAACATGACTAGCCTAACTGTTGCGTTAGAGAAACAACGAAAAATTAAAAAACATTCATTAAAACAGAACCGCTCAGAGAAACAAAATCACAGAACTAAGTACTATCATGTTTTAACACACCATGAAAATCTGCAGTTGTTGGATGGGGTGAATATTGCCATGGACCCAAATCCGGATGGAAATTGTCAATTTGCTGCTATATCGCATCAACTTGGTAAAATTGGTATATACAAAGACGTAGATGCTTTACGTAAGGAAGCAGTCCATCACATTGTAGAAAACAGATATTTCTATGAAACTTTTGTCTATGATGAAACATTTGATGAATACGTTAAGAATATGTCTAAGAATGGGACATACGGCGACAACCTCACGCTCATTGCACTTATGAGAGAATATAATTTGCAGTGCCTGGTAGTTTCTACCCGAGGACTAGAACACTCATCAATTGTGTCAGCAGATGGAAAGTTCGATGGTGATGTTGGAACAATTGCATTGGGGTATTTCCCAGAAGGATTTGGCATGCATTACGTTAGTATCCGTATCAATCAACGCGTGTACAAGGACATAATATCACGCTTAGAACAGTCGTATAACAACGGTGACTCTGGCGACAGCGCTGCGTCTGGCGACAACGCTGCGTCAGGCGACAACGCTGCGTCTGGCGACAACGGTGACTCTTGCGACAACGGTGACTCCGGCGACACCGCTGCGTCTGGCGACAACACTGCATCTGGCGACAACGCTGCGTCTGGCGACAACGGTGACTCTTGCGACAACGGTGACTCCGGCGACAACGGTGACTCCACCGACAACGGTGACTCCGGCGACAACGGTGACTCCGGCGACAACGCTGCGTCTGGCGACAACGGTGACTCCGGCGACAACGCTGCGTCTGGCGACAACACTGCATCTGGCGACAACGCTGCGTCTGGCGACAACGGTGACTCTTGCGACAACGGTGACTCCGGCGACAACGGTGACTCCAGCGACAACGGTGACTCCGGCGACAACGGTGACTCCGGCGACAACGCTGCGTCTGGCGACAACGGTGACTCCGGCGACAACGGTGACTCTGGCGACAACGGTGACGTCTCTGTGTGTTCAGCCCTGAAAGAGCTTCAAGATATGATAAACAATAGGAGGGCACAGAAGCGAACGACTTTTCCATTTCTGATGTTACCACTTCACATTCAAGTTGAAATTTTTAAGTTCTGCATACAATCAAACCCGTCAATCCAGTTTGTGTTGGCGAAGGTCGGCAAACCCTTTAGAGATTTAATAAGGTCAATGAGTTTGCAAACACCTAGAATTTACATTCGGCCGGATATTGGACTAGATACTAGTAACAGAAATCCTGTTAGCGTTCGTTTCCTATTAACAAGAGCGGGCAGAAACAGCGGTCTTATTTCGGCAATAAAAGAAATCATCAAGGGGCCAAAATGGGCAAACGCATGGCTGCGTTTGCGTGTTAGTGGAATCGGTTGGTATGATATCATAGATGTCATGTACAGACATTACAGGTGAAATATACATGTATATCGGTGTTTGGAAACCTGTTATGTTATTTTTGTGATTGATGATTATGTTCTTCTACCGGAAATTTGTTGTCATTTGCTCATTTACTGGTAACTTTTTACGAAGCACATTTGGGATATTTTGGCTGCTACTAAAATGAATGTATATATGTATATTATGTCTTGTCAAAATGCTACAGTTGGATTAAAATTTAAATGCTGTTCTATGTTCTTCAATATTACTTTGAAAAATCCTGTCAGTATACCAATAAATGAAAAAAGTATAAGTTTGTTGAATCTCTTGAATGAAACAAATTATAAAATACAAAATGTAAAATGAATATGTGATGATGATGATGACAAAACATTTGTGATGATGATGATGGTAAAAAAATTGTGATGATGATGGTGGTGGTGATGATGATGACAGTGGTTATGATGATTGGGGTTTGATGATTGTGGTGATGATGATGATGATGATGATAATGATGATGATGATGATGATAACAAACGTTTTGGGATGATGATGACAGCGATGTTTATCGGACGATGATGATGGTTATAATGATGATGATAAGTTTTTAGATGATGATGACGGCGATGTTTATCGGCCGACGATGATGATAATAATGATGATGATAACAAAATATTTGTGATGATGATGATGGCGATGTTTATTGGCCGATGATGATGATGATATTCTCATCGTCGTCATCATCATCACAACATCCTCATTATCGACCGAAAACATCGCTGTCATTATCATCACAAAAAAAACTTTTGTAATCACCATTACGATCATGATAATGGATATGATGATGTTGGTTTTGATGGTGATGATGATGGTGGTGTTGGTAAAGATAACAACGATGATGATCATTGGGGTGTTGATAATTGATGTGATGATGATGATGATGATGATGATGATGATGATGATGATGATGATGAGATAACGATGATGATGATGATGATGATGATGATGAGATAACGATGATGATGATGATGATGATTACGATGATGAGTGTGTATCATATTCGGAACGAATGTGGTACATTTTTCATCCGAATATGGTACAAGTTTGTACCATATTCGGTCAGGCATTTTACCCCAAAACTGCAGATACGTATATGGTACAATTAGACAGTTGTACCATATTCGGCCGAATATGGTACAAACTTGTACCATATTCGTTTTTGTACCAAATACGGTCCGACAAAGCGCTCATGGCATTATGCTTTGTTTACCTTTCCCTGAGTGATAAAAACGTGTAATCACAGTGGAAAGAAACGAATATCCAGTAAACAAGTACATGCATATTCTTATGCAATTGTATTTACCCAATTATTATCAAAGAAACTGGCAAGAAACTGGACAGAAAACATACACACTGAAAACGATCACATATCTTTTATTAATGCAATATATATATAATATATTATATGCATACTTTTCACATATTGGCATTAATTGATGTATGTCAGCAAAGATTAGAAAAGTTCTTTTTTACCCAAAGTGAAAAAAATGAGATCGCTGTCTTTTAAGCAAGTTCATGCAGTCTTATATAAACTTATAGGAAAAAGGTATTCTATTTTAATAATTTAATTAATTAAAACTATACAAATAAAAACAAATTCTTACCAATTGAATCATAATTTACGCGGAGGTATGATTTTACTACGACATGCGTAACTAGGTTCACATGTGCATTTGTAGATGTGCCTGTAAACTATATGCGTGTAGGCACACCATTGTGTCTTTTTACGTACATTGTACCCGTTGGTAAACCATATTGCTTTTAACCCAACGGATACGGCATAATATTTACAAGATACACTCAATTGTTTCCTGTAGGTCATTGTATGTACCATGTACGTTTTGGAAATGGAGAGCTCCCACTATGATCGTTGAAAACGCCCACATAATATTTGCAAGTAGGTACATGATAAAATTGCTTTCCCCAAATATTTATCAAGAACGGACAAGTACGGCATATGAGATATCACCACCCTTGTATGGTCGACAAATTATTGGTTTCAATGAACAAAACGTAACGGTATAGACAGTTACCCGGATGTCCGGTGGCATGGCCGGTGGGCACTCCACCCTTCACCCAGGCGCAAGTCGGGTCCCCGAGTTCCGCTCCGTTAGTTTTACCGTCGCCGTCACTGTCCGCCATGCACAGAGCCTTGGTCCAAGTGTGACCCGCGGCGGAGAATGCCTTTAAACATCATTACTTTATGTATGGAGGTTTATTTGTTTTTATTCCGACGTTTAACAGTATGTGTACTTCAGTCACATTGAGGCGGTCATTTAACCGTCTGACACTATATCAGTACATATGGCACATACAAATACCATTGCCTGGCCTGTTTCAATCAGAGGTAGGGTGTGAAGAGTCTTAACCGAATTTTCATGACCAATCGCCAGTCAGGGAATTTAACTTACGCACCTAGAATCTAGCGACCTTCCGCATGATTGCTTTTATTATCCCCATGCTCCGAATTGGAGCGGGGGGATTATGTGGTTATCTCCGCCGTCTGTCCGTCCGTCCTGGCCACTGTCTCCTACAATATTAGTACTAGAACCTTGAAACTTAAACACATGATAGCTATGAGCATATATGCGACAGTGCACTATCTGGAATTTTGATCTGACCCCTTGGTCAAAAGCTGCGGCGTGTGGATACGCGTCGGTCTCTGCCGCACAATTTCTAGTTTTAAGATGTGTATACCGGGTAGTTTTTATTTATCCGAACCGGGACAGATGCCAGACACTGATAGCTTTTGATAACTTCTAGCTCGACAACTACATAAACAACTACATAAACATTAACACAAATTGCTTTTTGTCGGTCAATTTCATTCAATTGTGGCAGCGATTAAAACAATGTCAATGCAGCTATCAGACAAGTTCATTGCTGTAACTCAAATACAATTCTTACTTCAGTCAACTGGTGTGTTACTTAATTAGATATATAGGCCAAAGGTCAAAGTCACATTTGAAAGAAATTGTAAAAGATATACAAATAGCTTGTCGTTAACCGAAATGTTATTTTAAGTTACTAGTTTCACGTGTCAACGGGAGATCATGAACACTATATTTACCAGATTCAAACGTAAAATGGCGAAGTCAAACTTAATAGCTACAAATACTCCTTTGCTAGTCAAAACTATAATAAGACTGACGTTGTTTTGTTTCTCAAATATTTAGTAGCCTTTTCATATCACGCATACGGCATTTCGCAAAACCCGTCGTCCATAATACAAAAATGCATTGATAGTAGTACGTACCTGCCCGAATCGGTTCTTGTTGATGGTGTGCTGATGAGGGTCATAATGACCTACAGCCTCCCATATCCCGCCTCCACAGGGGTTCGGCACAGAGTAACTAGTGAGTAGAAACACACGACATTTTATTCGAATTTTAGTATATGATCATGAGAATATTTCACTTTTTTTAAATAACTGATAAAGCACAAGTAGATGTTTTTGGTCTCTTTCCTAAAACGGACCTTTTCACATATACATGCAATGGCATGTATTGAAGTTTTTCATTAAATGTTTTATATTGATTAATGTAAACATCGGATCTAGAAAGCTCCAGTAAAAACAAGAATAAAATAAAAGAAAGAAAGTAAGTAACCCTCAACTGGGCTCCAACCACTGACTCCTGGAGTAAAAATCTATCGCTTAGACCATTCGGCAATCCGTGCTCATACGATGCGTGACGTATTTTATAATTTATATAAGCAGTCCACGTAGTATCACAAAATATAACGACAACAACAGAACTCTCCGAATCATTCAATCGTTTTCCGTTGCAACGCTTTGTAATTTTTAGGTTTTAAATCGTCAAACGATGCAAATAATGAATATTTTAGTGCATGGTAAATATTAAGTATTACTTTGTTATCACAAATATCATGACTACAACGAAAATTTGCGAATCTGTAACATTTTTGTTTTTAATTTTGTCACTTTACCAAAACGTGAAAAAGCCCCTTTAAATGAAAGACTTTCAGCTGTAAATAAGAATTTCTCTCATGATCATGTTTGTGGACTTTCATAATGCCTATAATGTAGATCTGGAACTCTTATTTACATATCGCACCGATGATATGTAGCTTTGTATATGGTAATATAAGCAAAATAAACACATTCTTGTCTATATTCAACAACGCGCTTGAACTATGAATGAAATGCCGCTGCAAGCGTATGTAGATACAATGTTCTTACTCAAATGACCCTTTTTATGAACATGGATTGCACGAGATTGAATTCTTTATTATTAGAGTCAAACGAGTGCGCAAAATGAACTGATAAATGTTTTGTTTTTTTTATTATTACTGAACGATTTTCCGGTTGTAGGCTTGGACAGAGTATCTTTTAATGTTTGTTATGTTTTATGGTCAATAAACATTCACTATTCTATTATAAATTGAATACTTTTTATTACTTTATGTTATTTATTTCATGTTATAATTAAATTTATTATAAAATATCAAAGTAGTTATTTAACAAAGTTGTATATGCAGACAAGAAGTTAGTTTGTAAGACGAGTCAAACTGTAATCTCTAAAGTGTATATATCATTCCAACATAGAAACCTCACTGCGAGCATTTATAAATTACCAGAAATGTTTTACTGAATTATACCAACGTTCACCCCTTCACAAACAAAACAACAAATATTTAGTACAAAGACTCACCCATTAGGGAAGGAATCCCGAAAATTCGGATAAGCATAAGCCGCCCCCAGTAGAACAGCTATAAAGGCGATTAATTGCATCCTATCCCTTTTCTTGCTCCGTTATGAATACTAAAACAAAGACCTGAACGTGTCCTACCGTATATATTTATATATTGTAGTCGAGATTTATGTGACATGCGCATCTGTTACCTTACTAAGGCCAAGAGATTATTAGTTTATTTGGCTAGAGAATGGAGCGGATATTATATGTTTGCATGAAACACTAAATGTGTAATGTTGTCATCATCTTCATTTAAAACATTAATCAATGACAATTTAGGTCACATTAAATAATGAATTTCAATGGTCAATATTGTTGAGGTCAAGACATTTGATGAACGTGGTTTGAACATGATCGAAAACTAATATACGGATAATGCTTCTTACACATAAGGTAAAAAGCCCACATATATTTGGAGATTTTCTTTTTAAAGGTCGTCCAATTGAATTTGGTTTATGAAAGTGTTCTACATACAGCAAAACTCTTAACATAAAACTTAGTAAGGACGGTGTTACCGACTTGGAACAGTCAATACAAAGCAAAAGGGATTAAACCCGGTGTATAGGCCAACCAACTCATACACGTAATCCAGAATTTAAAAAATCATTAAGGTGTCTCAAAAGGAATAATTATTAGTAAAACAAGTTGCGTTTAGTGCCATATAACATAGCTCTGTTGTTAACTCTAAATATGTATACTAAATCATTTTCCACACAGGAATTCGATATTAGTTTTAAACGATCTCCAATCATAGTTATACAATTGCAGATATATTAAATGGAAATTAAAAGCCATCTCAATAGTTAAATGTCTATCAGTGCAAAACATATTGACTGACGATTCAAACTGAATACACGATGTATTGGTGGACCAATGCGCTTAACGGTGACTTCAGACGTAACTTACACAATAGAACTACGAGAAAACTCGGACGCTTCCTAATCGAATATACGACGTCTTGGAGGATCAATGCGCTTAACATTGACGTCAGACGTAACTTACACAATGTTAATGCATTAGGGCTTGATCGTTTGGTGACATTTTTTCCGACTACATAGCCATTTGATTTTTTCTTACGCACGATATTTTTCTTGACAGTCGCAGCGACGCACGATATATTTAACACGATATATCGCCTTTTTGGCTACCCACACAAGGGCGATATATCGTGTTAAATATATCGTGCGTCGCCGCGACTGTCAAGAAAAAGATCAAGTATCGCCGCGACTGTCAAGAAAAATATCGTGCGTCACCGCGACTGTCAAGAAAAAGATCAAGTATCGCTTCGTGTGTCTAGTGTCGCCCTTGATGAAAGAAGTGCGAGATTATAGAACGCACTATCCGGATTCCGTACGGTTCTTATATTTTCGGGGTAGAAACATATTTTCGAATACCTTTTTTCTATAAGAAGATTTTTAAGGTTTGAGACCGTTACGCAAATATGCCTGAACTATTCAAATATTCAATATGTATACTGCATATTCATGTTCGGTCCAATACATAAAGATATTTAACTGAATACTTCGTTAAACCATGTGACTTTATTCTATTTAAGAGTATATGTGACTCTAAAATAATGAAATAAATTGGTAACCTAGTATGTATTTTGTAACATCAATTATAAAGGAAAAATGCAAGAAAAACCGAGTATAACATCGAAACTTAAACAATGTTCGAAAGAGATTCCTCTGTGGCACTACCCTAACCGCGGCCCCAAAATTTCGTTTCTTACTGTTGCACACTTCCAAGCTTTTACTGTGTTATTCATCAAAAGGGACGCATATCTAGCTTAAGCATTAATCAACTAAATAATTAATGGTACACGTTCAACATCGCGACGTGCTTCTAAAACCCTGACATAGCTTTGCAGCGGTCTCTTCAACATTCAGGATAAAAGAATGCTTCTTGTTGAATATTTATAATATGTATCAAATACTAATATTATGTGGATTTCGAAGCCACAACATTAAAATGTTTTATCATGTACACATCTATATGTGATACATATATGCATGGTTATAATTAAATTAATAAATAAGTAATACAAATATTTATATCTGTGCTATGCAAATGTATGTGTTTTTGTACAATATATGTTCATGTGTATAACAGTGTGTACAATTTGTATTTGTTATAAATATTTAAATACATAACTTAACACATATATGAATCATGGTATCATATTCTTTATAATTAGTCATACATATATAAATACATAACTATATAAATAAGTAAAACAATACCACATGTTTATGTGTACTATGCAAATGTGTGTGCTCTTGTACAAGATATGTTTATGTGTATGTGTACATAAATAGGTTAAAAAAATATAGTTGTGCTATGCAAATGTATTAGTTTTTGTACAATATGTGTTTATGTGTATGAAAGTGTGAATATTTTGTTATGGATCATGGTATCATGTTGTTTATAACAAGTAATGTATAATGAGTAAATGATGTTATTGTTACAGGGAACTGCTTAAAAACTTTTTTTTTGCCAATTATATTACCAAAATAAGATGTAATACATGATACCACTGTGGCTTGTCTACTTCCATAATACAATTATTATTTAAGGAGCTATTTATATAAACTCATCCTTCTAAATAATATTATCAATATTTTGAACCTGATTAAGTTAATACATATGACCAATGCAATGCCAAGTTTATACTTTAAGTTATGCTCATAATGTATTTTCTATATTATGTCAATGTGCTCAGCTCTATCAATGCTATGGAAAAGACATAATACCATTTATATTGCTAGCTTATTGGCCAAATAATACAAATATTTTTTATTAGCAACTACTTAATTTACATAAACTGAAAGCAATTACTTAATTTTGTTCTCCAGACCTTTTTACTCAAATATGATTAAAATTGCATAGGAATACATTTGTTATGTTTACATTGTGATTAACCGATAATAAACTGTCAACCGTTTGTTTTCACAAGATAAACCAATATTAAGACAATAATACAATTGCTTCATGTGTAGCAGTCATCATGCACATGTTAAATATCAAGCACAGTAAAACATCATTAAACTCACTCACCCCCTTATACATTGCGACAAGCAGCGACTTCAATGATAATTAAATAACACAGGTATCTTAAAACCTAGATCAAATAATCTTGGACCCTTTCGTTTTCCGATTCCAAGATTGTTTGATCCTAATATTCTAATCATTTTTTTTCATAATCAAAATCATTGATTCACTTCCATTCTCTTGTTTCATAACAAGATTATGACACAAGTGAGTCATTAATTATCAAAATAATCACAATAAGCAACCAACATCAAAATCATTAGCATGTGCATTGTCTGCCAAGCTTAGTGTGCAATTAAAACAAAAACACAGCCCATTATGTGCTCTACCACAGAACAAACAAAATAAAATAAAACAAATAAATAACCAAAACACTTAAGGATGATCCCAAATTGATATGCCTTCTATGCATGTGAATACTTATTGCTCATATACTCTCTGGCACTCATATATAACTGTGTTATTATGAGTCTTAATGGGCTAGATAGCTATTTGTAATTGCTTGTTTCTTTGTTGTTGTCGCTATTTTTGTCTTTGTACAAAGTGACATGCATGTATGATGTTCATACTTATTGCTTGTGTAATTTTCTAGCACTCATATATAACTGTGTAACTATGAGTCGTAGTGGTCTAGGTAGCTCTTGGCACATGTTTCATTTGATCTATTTATACAAACTCTGAAGTCATAAGCACTTTGACTGGTAAATAATTATACTTGGTTAGACTTAATGTCTTGCCATGACCCACCAAATGTAATCAATGTGCAAGACAATATTCATTGTTGCCTCTTACCATATTAAGTTAATGTACATACCATGTTAAAATTACAATTTAGTTGAGCATAGTCCATTTTATGATAGTAATTATGCTTTTCTCCCCCTTTTTTCACATAAACTCTATAATTAAAAAATAGTAATATTACAAATAATGACATGAAAACATTGCAAACAGATATCTCCAAATGCTTTCTGTACAACATTTACCAAATATGTACGCACATAAACACTGCCAACAGATATCTTACAAAATGCATAATCTTTACTTAACATGTACACAAGTCATATAAATAGTTGCATCACATTAAAAAATTTGCGCTTACCACAAAACTATCTTTAAAATATGCTTCATCAAATTACTGTCTTTCATTCTACGGTAAATAACTAGCTGTCCTCAGACTCTCCTAATTACCGCGTGTCATTCTATCATTTTGTTATGAGAATCAAGATCTTACCTTACTCAATTGTTGTTCATATCTATCAAGATGCTGCTTTCAATTGTGGCGAGCAATAAAGCCCACACCAACCGAAAATTTATCCGAAAATGTATAAATCCACAAATTTTAACTACGCTCATCTACACTTTGGTAAACACACACTCATTTACTTCAAAAAGGCAACATTCACTCTTAAAAAGTTATCCATTTAGATGCACGTCATTGATATCAATTACGTCCGTAATGATTTTAATCCGAATAACAAAACACACGCCGATAACTACTGCCTATTTGTAACGTACGATTTGTCGACAAACTTCTGGTGCACATGTGTTGACTAATTAAGCTTGCGGAAATCGTGCACTTTCTACCTACACTGACGCCCATAAAGCTCAAGGAGCATTGTATTTATCTATTTATTTTTGTGATCAATATACAAGTAAGCGTTCAAATATGCGCATATAAAAAGTATAACATTTGACCAACATTTTTAATTGATTGTTCAAAACAAAACAGCTTGTATACAGAAATAAATTGATAATAGACCTTCTTCCAATCGATTATCTCTTCTATTGCAGTATGCTTACTTGACTATTGATGGCATGCATTGTCACTTTAAATGACGACCCTGTTAACACGCCGCTTTGGCAAACATGTATACAACACGCTCTATGAAGAGATCGTTATAGTTTTTGGCCTGACTGCCACTTTCAGATTGCTTACATTATTTAAAATAATATAAAAAATATGTTTCTGTTTTGATCATTAAATACTAGCACTTTTTTTGCTCTCATCCGTTACACAACCAAACATACATCTATATTTAATGAGGTTTGTAAAAATCAATTAAAGACATTAATCATGAGCAATTTTTTGCTTATTTTAATTATTCTTCTCCTTCGAATACTCCTTCTTTCTCATATTCTGTTCTTGCGGGTCGGGCGCACGTTAGCTTTTCCTAATCCAAGTATCTCTTCTATCCGGGTATGACATAATGTGCACCGATCTAGGTTTATATAGGAAGAGGATAGGTTTGTTCTATTCCCTCACCATGAAAACTAAAGGTCTTAAACAAATGAACATGTTCGAACTAGTGTGCTGGCTTGCAGTCTTACTTCTTAGAGGAGGCGATGTCCATCCAAATCCTGGACCTGACAGCCCCTTTGGTATATTTTCCTCATCTTTTGGTACTTCTTTCTCATCATTAATATCCGATGCATTCACGAATAATCTAAACATTGTCCACTACAATGTACAGAGCTTCATCACCAAGAAAGATATTCTATTTGCAGACTTTAATGGTTTCGATATTCTAGCCTTTACTGAAACTTGGCTTAGTCCAACAGTCGACACTGCCGATTTACTCTTCCCGTCATACCATACGCCGTTAAGAAGGGATAGACCAAACCATTCCCATGGAGGAATTCTCTTATATGTAAAATCTGATCTTTTTGCCACTGAGCGACCGGACTTACACATTGACGATATTGAATGCTTTTTGGGTTGAATTACGCATCAAGGGAAGGCGACTTTTATTCGGCTGTTTTTATAGACCACCTTACTCTTGTCCTTATTTACTAGAATGCATACACTATTCAATATCACTAGCCGTGGACACAGGTATCGAAAATATTATGATTACAGGTGATTTTAATCTCGACATAAATAAACCCCAGGGTAAGATCAAATTGGACTCTCTTCTCTTACAGTATAATCTCTCCCAGATTATCAACGAACCTACCCATTTCACTGAAACCTCCGAATCTATTCTTGACCTCTTTATGATCTCATCTTCATTAACAGTGTTACACAGTGGCGTTGGCGAACCTTTTCTTCACCAACAAGTTCGTTATCATTGTCCAGTCTACTGCGTTATCAACCTCAAAAGAAATGCTGGGTCTAATTTTAAACGTAAAATATGGAGATACAAAGATGGAGACTATACTAAATTACGTCAACTTGTGCAAAACTTCGATTGGAATGACTGCTGCGACAATAATATAGACATATATACGTCAAATTTTACACGTCAACTGATCTCATTCTGTGATACCACAATCCCATCTAAAATTGTTACAATACGGACAGCTGATCCTCCATGGTAACATAATAACATACGAAAGGAAATCCGACGCCGCAAACTTGCATACAAAAAAGCCAAGGCCTCAAATTTAGACAGACATTGGCTAATTTATTGCCAACAACGCAACCTTGTTAATTATCTCGTCAGATCAGCGAAAAAACTTCACTTCGATATCCTTGCTAAAATGATACGCGAACAACAGCATTCATCATCGGACTTCTGGAAAATCATCAAAAACTTTACAAATAAAAACACCTCACATAACGAGTTGCCTCCCTTAATTCATAATGGTACCATTTATGAGTCACCTCTTGATAAAGCAAATATCCTAAATTCATTCTTTTAATCACAATCTAACCTAACGATTCAATGTAAATCACAGCTTTTTTCACGATCGTTCTTACCATCAACAATAAACCTATGGAACGCCCTTCCTGAATCTGTTAGATATTCTCCTTCTCTTTCTACCTTCAAAGCAAATCTAAACAAAGACAAACAAAAAATCCACATGCATTACTACGATGGCGAGCGGACGCTGAATGTCCTTCACGCACGTCTGCGAATGCATTGCAGCAACTTAAAGAACATTTGTACTCGAAAAAAATCTCGGAGTGTCCATATTGTTAGTGTGGGTAGATCGAAGACACTTATCACTTTTTCTACACTTGCCCAATTTATAATGAAAAACGAGCAATCCTATTTGACAATATTTCCAGTTTTCAACCCATAACCTTACAACTACTTCTCTTTGGTGTCAAAGACGGATCATACGAAGACAATTCACGTATCTTCAAACATGTTCAGTCTTTCATCCGAGATAGTCATAGATTTTAACATAGCCCCATTTCAAGAACAGACCTGATCCTGCTTACGATGCCCCGCCCCGCAACTGTTTCTTTTATTATCGTAACTTTCTCAAGTCACGATAACTCTGTCACTTTTGACTCATTCTCTATTACTCATTAATAATGCTGATGTATACAAACGTAATATCATTCTTTCACTATCTACATCATATTACGTTTTTGTATTAATCCACCTATCCCTTTTTCAGTTCGATACTGTATATTTATTTATACTTACATTATTCGCTATTCATTGTTTCGACATTCTGTACATTGCAGCTATATGCTCAATTGTTTACGCCTTATCAGCAGCACCATCAAAGGACAGAAGAGAGACTTAGCATAAGCTTCGAGCTTTTTTCTTAATTCTGTCAATTTACACTTTGCAGTACTTTTTTAAGCATATTTCGTAGAAAGTTGTTAGTATGTTTGTAGTGTATTATATTGCTTACATGCTGTATATGAATAGCCAAATAAATATTGTTTAAACCAATTAAATTCCCGGTATTCAACGTAATTTCAATATATTTTAAAATCTATCTTGAATGAATGCAGTTAAGCCAAAGTGTCGTTACCGTTTTGACTAAATGTATACATGTATAAATGTTGACGATTACTTATATATTTGTTATCGTAAAACGCTGGCATATTCGAATCTTTACCATGTATACAACGACATCGTCCCAACATGTCTCATCCACTGCAATCCTAAGCCGCTAAGCCTAACTAATTAACAACGGATTTGCTATTTTCAGAATGCATTCATAGTGTTTGCAATAAGTTCGGCGAAATCTGTCGATGAGGAAAAAGTACGGCCACTGTAACAAGGCAGCGCAATGTCGAGGATGTGAGAGTCTGCCAGTTACGAAAAGCATTCACTGGATTCACGTTCCTGTGTACATGTATATAAAATAGTTTGTCTTCGAAAGTATGCTGATTTTTAAATTATTATAAACGTGTGGGAAATCGGTATGCAACTCTGTGTTATAAATTAGAATTGAACGTTATGCACACAATTGGGTTAAACAGTTATTGTTTGACAAGTCCCAACTGGTTAATTAATAAATTCTGCAATAGAAAGGTGTAGACTGCAATAGAAAGGTGTAAAAAAAGTCATTATTGTCGACACCAGTCCGATGTCTGTCTACACGGTACTTAGATCAGCGTCGACTTTGGTTGTTTATTAGCTGGAGTCGAATCGGGCACGATCGCAACCTACAGATTTGACTTGAACCAGCATAGCTAGCAATCTCCACGCAGAG